>NC_056735.1:1303218729-1303271229 GCF_019279795.1 Protopterus annectens
CTTTATGTCAAAGATTATGGTCATGTCTCTGATTATAATCTAGTTGTAATATGCTCTTACAATGGATGTCTAGAAACTGATCTCACTTGAAGTGAACTCTAACATCCATTTAAAGAACGTTAAACTATTTGGTTAGTACTGGAGATATCCAATAATAGCTCTTTGCAGTAAATAGACCTTTACCTGCTGCTGCCTTTTATAGAAAACAAAGTGTAAGAGAATTATGTGTGTACAGGTTTTAGAGTTATCATACAGTTCTTTGTAGGAAGCGGAGATTTAGCTGCTTCAGTATACTACCAGATGTAAAAGAAGTGTTTTAGAACTTTCAGAAATGCAGCACACTTAGTCCTGTCTTTATTTATTTTTATACTTGTTTATTGTGGTAGTGCACTGATCACAACTGACCATTTACAGGTACTGCCTGGGTGAAACAATTCACAAAGAAAACAAAAGTTGAACAAAGAAGTAGTAAGTTGTACAAAGAGATCAGAAAGTAACAATATATAATCGTACAGTAGCATTTAACAGATGTAACAATTATGAGAGAAATGCACATTTTACAATTTTACATGACATATTTCAGGTTTGCATCATAGTGGAAATGCTGTGGGGTAATTAGATTCAGGGCAGAGGATGGTGGGGGAGGTGGAGGTAAGAGGTGATAGTAGTACAAAGAGTAAGGCTAGCGGCCTTGAGGCCATTACATGATGTGGCCTGCTGTATGACAACTGCAGTTTGATTTGTTTAGGAATTTTTAAATTCAGCTCTGAAAGCAGGGAAGGTGATTGTAGTTCCTTTGGGTGGGGCTGGATTCCCATGTTTTAGGCACAGGGCTCACAAACAATAGCTAGAAATTAAGTGTATCCAATTCATCTTGTAATTTTAAATCTGTAATACATGAAAGATAGTTATACGCAAAAAAGAAGTGTGATGGCATAAAGTGTATTACACCTTTTGCAACTGTTTTAGCTTCACACTGGTGTTCTGTGGTGGCCACTTTTTATGCTCTAGTGTAAGAATACAGTTTAACAGAACTAAACAGTGTTTAACTATCTTTGTATCTTTCTATCATCAGCCAGATGCTTAAGAAAGTTGTGTTCTTTCATTATTGGAGTATTGTAATAGGGCTGTATGTTCTGTGTGAAATTTGCTCTCAATGATAAATGAAAAAGGAAGCTCTATTAGTAAATTAGACACGAAATTAAGGCATCTGCATGGTTTTGCCAGATCTATATGATCTCATAGTGAATCTCCCTTGCTATTATGTCCCAGGTGATGCTTAGCTTCCATGAAGATTGCCTGCCATTAATAATGACAACTCTATTCACTGATGAACTGAAGGGCTCCTGGGGGCAACTTTTTCTAAAAGGTATTTTGAGTTTCTCTGTTATACTAGCAAACCATCAAAATTACTCTTCCTCATTTTCTTAAAATTAGCCGCACATTTACACACATTATACATTACAAGATGTATTTCTTTATAACAATGTTGTTTCAGTCCAACATTACATAAATCAAGCAACGTTGCCTTCTGTTAAACTTCACTCCTCCCCCTGAACATTAGTCTGCCTATTTGTTCCCCAAAACTCCATTTATTTCTATGAAATGTGCTCCTTCCATTTTCTAAAGATCCTTCTTCCAGTTCTTTTATTTACAATTGGTTTAGATTTTGATTCCCATTTTCTAATGATTACTTTTTGGGTAGCCAGTATAAGGCCTTACTATTTCTAGGCAATTCAGATCATATGTCCCAGCTCAAAAGTTACAGCCATTTGCTCAGCTCCTTATTGAAATGTCAGCACTTGAAATGCTGAGGGACAATAAGCCTGAAAATACAGGAAAAGTACGGATTTTGAAAATCATTCTTCTCCTTTAATCTTCTTTGTGTGTGTGTGTGTGTATTTTAAATGGTTGCCTATTACCCCCCCCCCAATATTTCAAGCAGAGTACTCTGTATGGATTTTTTTTTAAATCTGCAAACTCATTGCACTCCTAAAAAACATCTTTCCAGTTATCTCTTTCTTCCTCATCATACCTCCAACATTTGCTACCTACCTGAGGAAAAATTCTTTGAAGACTTCTTGAGGTATAAAAATATATTTGCAAACATTTCCAAGCAAAATTCCTTACCCTTCTGGACTTTACTGCATACTTGGAATCCATACATATAAATACATACAAATATTTCAAGCACTGTCATTAATGCCCTTCCAGCTTGCCAATATACCAAACACATGTTCCTATAGTAAGCGTCCAGGCTGTTGTTAAAAATATCTAAATTAGTACTTCCTTTAATGTAATTTGGTAGTCTGTTCCATGCATCAGCTACTCTGTCAGAGAACCAATCAGTACACTTCTCATTCCTACAGAATCTTCTGCATAGGTTGCCTGGTGATTATCTAGTACTTTTTGATAACCTCAAACATTTCCAGAGGTAGTTGTCTCTAAATGACCACATATTTAAATACGATCTCCTCTTAGATATCTATAAGAGGCACTGTACAAGTTCAGATATTTTAGTTTTTCATAATAACTTAAATTTTCACATCCATGGATGTCCTTTGTATATTTCCACTGTACTCTTTCCAGTTGACTCATGCTTGGTTTCTTATAGGGTTTCCATATTATTATTCCATATTCAAATTTGGGTCTAATGTAACTAGTAAACAACAACTTCACCATTTTTGATTTCCTACACTTTATAAATATTTTTGTATAACCTATAGTTCTAAAACTTTGGTTGATATGATTAGAAAAACTCATAGCTGAATCTACCCATATAACCAGGTCCTTAAATGAGTATACAGTTTCAATCACTGTGTGCTGTATTAAATATTCACCTTTCAATTTATGTCTCCCAAATCTCATATGCATGGTTTTCGATATATTTATCTGCATATTATTCTCCTGTACCCAAATGGTCAATTTAGTCAAGTTATTTTGCGGTCATGCCTTATCTGTAACTCATGTAATCAGTCTACCCAATTTCAAGTCATCTGCATATAGACTGTAGAACACATCCATTGAAAAAGTTAGCTGTGAAAGATACAATCTAAACAAGTAAGGGCCTAGGACAGAGCCCTGTGGGACACCCTATCTGTAATCAAGGACATCACCTCTCCAGTTACTGTATGATACTTGCTATACCCTATTTGTAAGCCATGCAGCTATTCATCTTATCAAGAGTACATCAATACCTAGCTGTACTAATTTATTGATCAATGTTTTGTGTATGACCCTGTCAAATGCTGAAGTTAAATCTATATAAATTACATCACAGCCCAAGTTTTCTTTAAATTTTACTTGATCTTGTTTCACACTATGCTTAATCTGTTTGTCGAGCTTGTTTATTTCAGTTTTCAAAGTTGTAGTTTGACCTGTTTTCCATTTCCTACATTTTTGTCTCTTAGCTTAATTAGATATCTTGTTCTTATAGAAATATATCCCCGTGATATTGTATGCCTAGATCCTGATGTTAAACATTTTTTTTTTATTTTTTGCACTCAAACAATTTCTCTTTCAAAACTTTCCACATTCCATCTGCAATTTTTCCAATGAACACATCATTCCAGTTAGTTTTACATAGTGACTGTTTTGCTTCCATATAATCTGTAATTAACCTTCTGTGCATTGGTTTAGATTTCAGTTCGGCAGAATTATCTAGCAACAAATTAATCTTTATAACCCCATGATCACTGCACATCAATGGTGCTAAACTTGACTTGAAGTATGTCCTCCCTTTGTTCCCTTGTAAATTGTTTTTCCAGTCTCTTTTCCCAATATTTTCTAACTTCTTTTGATTGATTCTTATAGTTGTCCTGTAATATTATATATGCCTTACTAATTATCCCCTTTTAACAGCATCTTCTGTTCTAGAATTGACTAAAACTCTACCAAAGCAGATCTTTCACTTAAGACTCCCCTATCCCTGTTTTGCCTGTACTCTGGAATTAATCCATGAAAGGCAAGGCAGTTTCTTATCTGCAGTCCAAACTTCTTCTTGGCATCATCCCTCTCTGGTTATTTGCACCAAATACCATGGTTTATTTGCCAGGTTACACCATTAAATTATAGCCAGCTCTCGCTTATTTTGCTGAACCCTTCAGTGCAGTCATACATTTTGGCAAAATCTCCTTTCTCCATTCATGTGTTGGCTTAATTCTTAGAATACTCTCTGCAACTTTATGAATATAATATTTTGTATGTTGGTTATTATTCTCCTTAAGGATTTGCATCCAAAATTTCAGTTTCTACTTATTTCTTGAACTCCCCCAAACCTGCTTCACTGTCACCCACTTCCACTTTGAATTATAATCTTCTGCTTGTGTTATGTATAAGAGGCTTAAATGTGTTGTTCTAAAATATCCCTTCAAATCAAGTAATCCTAAACCACCTTGTTCCATTGTGAAGATCAACTTATTCCACTTAAACTATTGGCATATACCCTCCCAGATACATTTCTTCAACTCTATATTAATTATTGTCTACAGCTTTTCCTAAGGTTGATAAAATATGCCTGACTAATATACAAAGCTAAAGTAACTAAAACATTTTTATTTCTTGTATGTTACTATCCATATCCATAAATAAGAGTGCCTAGTTTCTCAGTCTTGGATTATCTTTTGTTTAGTCCCTCCCACATATCATTAGCTGCCATAACAAAAGCCTTTTTAATTCATATTCCTAAATACTTCATCTTATCATGTCGCCATAAATATGGGTATTGCTGAACCAAGTCATGCACCTGTACATACGTTATGGGTATAGTTTTTATGTATCTTCATTACGTTTATATCCTGAAAAGACGTGAAACTGTCTCAAAATGTTCCACAACACTGAGATGTCCTTTTCTACTTTTATCAAGTACAAAATAATATCATCTGCAAATAAAGTCAACTTTTCATGATTATCATACCAAATATATCATTGAATTTCTGAGTCCTTTACTTTCTTTGCCAGTGGCTCTAAATATAAAGCAAATAGCAGAGGGGAAAGAGGACACCCCTGTCTGGTTCCTCTGTTCAAATGTAACTTATCAGACAGGAATAATCTTACTTTATTTCTTGCCTCTGATCCTCCTAATTAACTGTATTATTGTATCAAGGAATGCAATTGCTTCCTTTGACCTACTCATAAAATCCTAGTTTACTGTGTTGGATGCTTTCTCTGCATCAGGATCTACCAACAACAGAGTTATTCATTTGCATTCTGCTTGCCTCTGAATCATCATTGTTCTATTATTGTTGTCAAATGTTTGTCTTCCCTCCACAGACCCACATTGATCCATTTCTATCTATGTTGGCAGAACATTTGCCATTCTTTTAGCTACTCTAGACATAACAACTTTATAATCATGGTTTAACATTGAAATAGGTCTATATGAGGTTTGGTCTGATGGGTCTTTACTCTCTTTGGGCAATATAGCCATCATACTTTTCTTCCAAGATGCTAGTGTTTTCTCTCTTTCTAAATACTAGTAAACAAAATCTTCCAGATCCTCCTAGCTTCCAAACTTCCAGATATTTACTACTTTATTTCCCTCATAGCTTCCAAGCTGCCACAGTAATACACCCTGTTCCTGGAAACTTCACTGCAGATTGATTATACATCACCATTTTTATCTCATCTCCTGCTATCTTAACTAGAGCCCTATCTTCCTCTAATATTGGTAGAATTCAGTATTCCATAAACATTTCCATTTGTGCTATTTCCTGGTTTCCACATCCCTCTGCTTTATGCAAATTGTCATAAAAATATTGAAATATTGCAAATACCCGTATAAGATATCTGGTTATTATCATAAGCTTCCTACTTTTGATGACAGACCTTTCTAGTGTCTGTTGTCTAAGTCACTGTGCTAGACCTTGTGAAGTTGTTTGCAAAAATAGTTGCTTAACAACAACCTTTCTAAACTCATGCATACAATCCAAATACTCCCTTATTTTCTTTATAGCAGTCTGTCATTGCTCGTCTTCTAATTCTGTGATATTCTCCTTATTCTACAGTACTTTACCTTTTATTAACCCCTATAAGTAATTCCTATTAGTTCTTAATCATATCTCCTTCTCTTTTGTTTCTACCCTGTGTTTAAACTCCATTTTTATTTTATCCTATTCAATAGCTATTCCTTCTGAAGAAATGCCTATCTTCCTTAATCACTCTCAAATAATTTCCACTACTCATTCCTTAAATGCCTCCCTCCTTAACAGGTAGGTGAGAAAGAGCCAGTGTCTGATTTTTACTTCATTACATTGTATTTTACATTAGTGTTTATCAATGCATGACCTTAAATAGTTATTGGATATGTGCCAATACTTCCATTTAAATGTACATGCTCCTGTGAGATATAATTTCTATGTGGTCTAGACCAGTTACTGTACCTTGGGAAATAATATGTAAATTCTGAGTTTCCACTAGTGAATTTGCATCTGCCATACAAAATATTTTTATAAATTTCTTCAGAAATCTATCTCTACTGGAGCCCATCTAGCAATCAGTATTAATCCTTCCCTTTTCCTTTGTCATTGATATTTTGCTGAATATGCATTCTGAAATAACCTCTAACAATGCTACTAACACTAACATTGCACCAGAAACTACCACCCGCCTGCTAGGTGTCACAATTGATAATCATCTTAACTATGACAACTATATTAACTCCACCATAAAGTCGGTCAACAAAAAACTTTGTACTCTCTATAGAATTAAACACTTCCTTACCCCCTCAGCCAGGAAAACTATCACCCAAACCCACCTGATTTCTACCCTTTTCTATGCCTCTGCTATATTTACTAACGTATCTAAAAATAACATCTCCAAACTTTCTACCTGCTCTAATAGCATAGCTAGATTCGTCACATCCTCTCCCTTTAAAACTCACCACTGCCTTAACCTTAAACAACTAGGATGGCTAGAAATACAGAACCATATACTCTATCAACAGTTACTTATCACCCAAAAGATCCTATACCACCCCAATGACACCCCCATCCTCACTAATCTGATTTCTCCATATAAAAATCTGGCTACACTACGTTCAGCAAATAAACTCCTTGTCTCCTCAATTAAATCTAACAACAAAGCTAGTAATTCACTTTTCTCAAACACTATAGGGAAAAACTGGAATCAGCTCCCTCCTGAACTATCTACCCTAGCATCTACCTCTCAATTCAAAAAACACATTAAAGAACATCTGAAAACTCAGTGGCTCTGTCCTTGTGCTAACCCTGACTGAAACTTTTATTTCCCTCCAGCTCATACCCTTCCCCTCTCCCCCATCTTTTGCCTCCAAATCTAGTTACTTCTCTTTTGCTTTCCTCTTAGTAATAGGATAAAATTTAAGGACTTTACTCTTTCTGCCCATACCCTTTTTGTTTCTAATATACTTGCTTATTTATATTTAGTTTAAATTTTAGCATAATGTCTATAGTCAACATTTTTATAATTATATTTCCTTTTTTTCC
The DNA here is from genome assembly GCF_019279795.1 of Protopterus annectens. Classification (NCBI taxonomy): domain Eukaryota; kingdom Metazoa; phylum Chordata; order Ceratodontiformes; family Protopteridae; genus Protopterus; species Protopterus annectens. Next base: position 1,303,226,193 of record NC_056735.1, read on the forward strand.
TTTTACCAATGTTACCACTGTACAATTAGTTTATATGGCTTTGTTATACATTTTTTTTAACATTGTTATTGTTTTTGCTTGGAGCTTTTCTCCCCGGGCCTCTACTGAAAATGGACATATATCCAGCTAGACTAGCCCGGTCAACAAATGTAAAATAAATAAATAAATAAATCATGTCTATGTCAAATTCACACACTCACTTCTATCCAAATGTGTCTCCTGTAGCACTGCTATTTGCACCCTGCACTTCTTAGTATAATTCAGTATTCCTTCCTTTTTGTTTACACTTGTAAGGCAATTTATATGCCAAGATACTATAGATAAAGTAGCCATTACGATAAAAAATGAATTTTTCTATTTATCCTTATCTCCATTTGAACCTATGTCATATCACAAGGCTTTTTGCTTTGAGGAAACTCTCAAAACCAAAAAAAAAAAAAAACTAAATACCTTTTCAAAAACCCCATCCCATATTAACTTAGAATAAACACAAATAACTATGTACGTTTTATCAAATGAAGTTTAACCGCCCAGATAGGAACAATTGCCCCAAAATGACAGCAAAACTCACAAGTTTAACCTAATCAAAAATTAAGGTTACCAGTGCTAAAATGCATGTTACAGCATGTGTCCCAACTTACACCAGTCGTTGCGTGTTCTTTTCTTATCTCTGTTCCTCTTCCAGATGTGAAAAACAGCTTGTAATCTTTCAGAAAACTTTAAAAATTAGCCATAAGAAAGTGCACCAATAACCTTTAAATAAAACTAAATTTTGCACCATTCTATTAAATTCATTAAAGGATTAAGGCTACTGGGGAGGCTACTATCTCTTAATAGCGTCAAACTTTATTTTTCACTGATCTGCTTGACATTGTATTTTAACATTTTGCATTTCCCTCAACAAAGAATTTTCCGAACTCTCAAGATTAATTGAACCTACAGACAGTTTGTCTCCATAAACAATAGTCTGCAATGAGGAAAAAACAGTTAATAACTTACTTGCAGATTCATGAAGGAATGTTTGTAAATTTCGATTAGAACAGAATGTACAGACTTCGCCTGGCAAACTGCCTTCAGCTGCAGACTTCTTGACTCACAATGAGAACATTTGCTAATGGGAAAAACAAGCTCATAACTTTTGCAGATGCAAGAAACTTAGCATTTTTCATGACTTTCATCATTTTGCCTTATTTTTTGAGTTTGTTTGGTTGCAAAAAACCCTGGTTATAGCTTAAACCAAGGATATTAATCTAGATATCCACCCATGTAAAAACAATGAAAATTATCATCTTATTGATATAATATAATGCAAGAGAGGACTTTTTTCAAAGAGTGCAACATGCTGTTACAAGGTGAGTGGATCTATATCAGTGTGAGTTCATGAGATAAAAACATGTAAATCTGACCCATCTTATCACAGAGTTGGACCAGGCACAGTGAAAGCACAAAGCTTTCCTTTTCTGCTTTATTGATGTATTACAGCTATAGTTTCTGATGTCTACCAGAAGCAGGCATAAAGAATCAGTTTTCTACTGATCCTGTATGCAACAGTTTCCATCCATAACCAACCTGCAATTATTTCCAACTTGTGTGATGGTGACTCTGTATTTACAACAATGACCTGTCTGTACAATAGTTTCAGTCCTCCTTTGGAAGAATCTCTGCTCCTCAATGTCTCTATTATTCAGTGTCTTAGACAGAACAGAATTGGAGCAGGGGATGATAGTTTGTTTAAATCCGAGATCAAGGTGTTCCTGGTTACCAGTGGTAGTGCTAGCTCATTTGAATATGTTATGGGTGCAGGAATAAACTGTATGTTCCTTCTCATCTGTCATCTGCCCAGATGTATTAGGAAACCTTTACAAACATTTAAAACATTTTCATCTGCTCTTGGTTTTGGGACACACAAATGGATTAATTTTGTGTGACTTTAATATCCAGGATCATGATGAGTCAGCAATTCTTACTCAATGGTTCCCAAAAAAATATTTAGAGATTCTTGTTTGTTCTGGCTTGTTGACTAGGACTTGCCCTGGACTTGACATTGTAGCTATAAGTGGCCACCTTTAAGTTGGTGATGGGACCAGTTTTATTGCCAGACCACCATCTAGATTATTTTTCTCTCAAATGCCACATTGTTAGTTCTTTAAGACTGATCTTGTGATCTATAGAATGAGTAAGATTACATCTGATGCTTATCATCTGTAGTCTGCAGGATCCTGCATAAACTTAGTGCTGATGATCTAATCCAGAAAGGCATCGAATTGAGGAAGTCTTTCTCTCCCTATTGCTCTCTTGATTGATTGGCTCCATTTCATGCATGAATAGATGCTCTGAAGGATCATGAAATGTGCTACAATCTGTAGCTCTGTTCTCTTAGCAGGACCAGAGAAAGGATGGAATGCAAGATGAAGTGTTATGGCCTTTGGAATGACAAGTTTGAACTTATGATCACTATTTCTGCTAGTGTTCCAAGATCTCCAGAAAATTGTACATATCTGTCTAAGGAGATCCTGTCAAAAGCTAAATGACTGGCTATGCTTTATTGTATGGTATGATCCAGATCTCTCAACCTCCCCAAATTCCTCAGTATTTAACAATTTTGCGAGCAAAATAATGGGGTGCCATGAATTTCTAGGTGTCCCCTTCAATTCCCGATTTATTTGAAGTGTTAGTGCCAGTTCAGAGTGAAAAACAAAAATGAAATGGAAATAAGACTCTGCCAGAATGTGGCAATGTTCAGCCCCTGACTTCCTTAGCCTAAATATAAAACATAGTATCAGCTGAAGAAAAACAAAATGCTATTTGCTTCTCTTCAAAAAGTAAATGTGTGCACATTGTTTCATCGGCATACTTCTAGCTCACTAAATGCTTCTGAGTCCCCTTGTATACATATTTGTGATTGACGAGGGTGTAGAATGGATTCTGAAGACAAGTCTCCCTTACTCTTACCTTCCCTTATGATAAATCAATAGGTTTGTGCATCTGTAATAAAAATGCCATCATACAGAATGTAAACATCCCATGAGAAACACAGATGTAGATGAAAGCAAATTTAATTCAAGCACTTTGAAACCTTGTTATCTTATGGTGGAAATTCTCCAACCGAAGTATCGTTCCTCATTCTAAAAGTTGACAGTAATGTAGATCTGTTGAGACTAAATTAGATCAAACAGTTGAATGTATAAAAATAATGCTGCCTGCTGCAATAAAACATGAATTTATTACCTAAAGTGCAAGCTTTATGGTTCTGTTAGTGACTCCTGTTTCCCAAAATATTTTATTGGTAAGTGTGAATGGTTAATAAACTAACATAGCAATCGGTTATTAAAGCCCACTGCTGCTTAAATTTCTGGGTAAAAATGGTCAACTTGCTGAGCCTCCTAGATGTGTTACCATCTAATTAACATTCTACCAGGAGTTCACTGATCACAATATTCCAAAGGAATGCAATTTTAATGCAATTATATCCAATTCTGTAGCAAATTAAGTGCATAACCATTTATTTAAACTAGTTCACATTCACGCTAGAGTCAGTTCAATTATCACTCTTGTTTGCTTCTTAATTTGTTTTTATTTAACTGTTTGTTTACCAGGAAAGTCCGACTCCTTGGATTGTGGGAGGAAACCAGAGCAAGAAATCCCTATGAATGCAGTGTGGACATGTAGGCTCTGTCACATAGAATTGAACTGGATAACCTCTTGCTGTGAGGCAACAACACAAAACCACTGCAAAACTGCACCATCCAAATTACATTATCAGACTTGGAATTGGAAATAATGCAACAGCAATATTTTTAAACATCCATCAAACTCATTTATAACTACTAAATGACCTTTTGCGACCCTTATTCCACCAACTGGGCCCATATTGGTTGAGTGCTAAGATAATCTGTACAACAGTGACACATATTACATCAATAATCTTGCTCAAACAATGCACTGAAACTTATTATCATAGACAGTTTTCCAGGCAAAGAAAACTTGTTTTAAGCTGTCCCTTAACTGTTAATAGTAAATCCCTTAGTCACAGAAAACAGAAATCGTACAGGCACTTAATATTACACCCTTCTCAGAGGACCTTCAATTTTTCACTACAGTAATAATGACATCAGGTTGTACACACTGTTTCCATCTACTTTGCTGAGAGTGTTGATAGGACAGAAATTTTGATAAGACTGTCCAACACTGAAATGGTGGGTTGGGTTTGTCGCTAATAGGCTGGCTTTATTGTTAAGCATTGTTGGTTGGTGAGGTAAAGTAGGTAATCAAGAAGTTGGAAAGGGCTGAAGGAGAAAAGTGGTTCTCTCTAAACTTGAAGAAATATATATAGTACCATTAAAATGGAGAATGAAGGTTCAGCAAAAATGGGAATGTCGAACATCAGTTGGCTGTTTCCCATATTGCTGACCTTCAAATCTTTGTGTACTGTGCTGTGAATGCCACTGTGCATTCACTTATACATGGTCGACATAAAGAATAGAGATCTCTGTACAGTGCGGACTGGGAAATTAATCCTTTTCCTCACTGTAGTGCTATCTTGGGAGTTAGGACACTCTCAACGGAGTAGCTGTTGTAAGCTGCCTTTTATTAGTTAAAAGCTGAAGTGCGATTAATAACATACACTTTTCGACAAGTATATACTGAACTTCTTCAAAGCAAAAACAGTGGAACACTCAAGGAGTTTACATTTAAACACCCATCAATTAGCACATGATCGTTCATTAAATGCATCTGTGAAACTCATAATAAGCTGCTAGCAAAAAAGATAAAGAAAAAGAGTATCCGGTCCAGTCTGTTGAGATAAAAACTGAACCAAACATTCACAAGTATTATGCTCAAACATCAAAACATGACCAATAAAACCACTTTAAAATAATTAAAAACTGTTAAAAACTTTTCAAATAACAGGTTAAAAATAAAATATGAAAAATGTATTTAACCTGTAATTTGGTACACTTGCAGTACCTATATACACCTATAGGTTGCTAATTTTCAAGTGTACCAGGGGAACCAGTTTTTTTAAAAGTGTGTATGTATGGAAAATGTGTATGGGGTGAATATACAGATATACACAAAATATCAATGTTGATGTATAACCCTTAACAAGTCGTTAAATCATCACTTTGCACTGAACGCACAAATACAAACTAAGTAAAGTAGGAGTCATGATGTTGACGGTGATACCAGAACCTGCCTGTTCCTGGAGCATCTAAGTACCTACCCCCTATGTGACAAGCAGTTATAAGTTGACAAAACTCGACTATTTAATAAAGTTGTACTGTTATAACGGCCAAACAGGCTTGTGCATGGTAATAAAAGCTAGGAAAGCCGGTAAAGTAGTGTGTAACGTGGTTTTTTGTTAATTCTTGTTGTTGTTCAGATATACACTTGGAATTCGACTGGTCCAGTATTAGTTAACTAACCAACTGAACATTTAAACACTAAAGTTAGTAGTGAAACTTAATATTTACTCAATTTTGTGGTTTAATAAGGGTATAATAAGGGTTGGGAGTTATAGTATATACGAGTGAGGAATGGTGAGTGAGTGACTACCTAGAGTGCCAGGTTTAGTAACAATTTTAGTCTCAATTTTAGTAAAATACCATAAACTAACAACTGAGTAAATTTTAAAGAGACTATTAAAGGGAAGTACACTTTCTCAAATATATGCCGATAATGGATAATAAATGAATGAAAAGCTAAAATAGCATTTTTGGTAGTAGTTTTGGTAAAAATGTCATAGACAAGTGGCTGGATGACTGTTCAGGGGTGGTGTACTGTCTCTCTAGATTCTTGAGCCTCAGTAAACACTAGGTCGATGTACTATCTCTCTAAATTCTTGAGCCTCAGTATACACTGGATCGAACACATTTCATTTATACCAGGTCTCTGGTTTCACCCTGAGTTGCCAGAGGAGCTCTTTCCTTTCGAGTTTAAGGGAATCATGACCACCCCTTCCGTCACTAACCTGTTGGTCTATGGCCCTAAATTTGAACTCATGTCCTGGGTGGTCATTGATATGTCTGGCCAGGGCATTGGTTAGTTTGTTGTTCCTGATACTATATAGGTGTTCATAGATCCTTTCATTTAATTTTCTGTCCGTCTTCCCAATGTAGAAGGCCGGACAGAAACAACACTTAGCCAAATACACCACTTGTTTACTGTTGCAGTTAAATTTATGGTGTGTTTTAAATTTCCACTCACTTATCTCAAAACTATAACCTTCATCAATAACCTTACAATATTTGCACATGTTACATTTACTCATACCCTTCCTTGTTGTGTATGTCTGTTTACACCCCTCAAGTAGTTCTTTACTACGAGTATCACTCGTGTGTTTAAATGTTCAGTTGGTTAGTTAACTAATACTGGACCAGTCGAATTCCAAGTGTTAGTACCCTACCTATATCTGAACAATAACAAGAATTAACAAAATTACTATGCACAAGCCTGTTTGGCCGTTATAACAGTACAACTTTATTAAATAGTTGAGTTTTGTCAACTTATAACTGCTTGTCACATAGGGGGTAGGTACTTAGATGCTCCAGGAACAGGCAGTTTCTGGTATCACCGTCAACATCATGACTCCTACTTTACTCAGTTTGTATTTGTGCACATTCCAGTGCAAAGTGATGATTTAACGACTTGTTAAGGGTTATACATCAACATTGATATTTTGTGTATATCTGTATATTCACCCCATACACATTTTCCATACATACACACTTTTAAAAAAACTGGTTCTACACTTGAAAATTAGTAACCATAGGTGTATATAGGTACTGCAAGTGTACCCTTACCACAAGTAAATTACAGGTTAAATATATTTTTCATATTTTATTTTTAACCTGTTATTTGAAAAGTTTTTAACAGTTTTTAACTATTTTAAAGTGGTTTTATTGGTCGTGTTTTGATGTTTGAGCATAATACTTGTGAATGTTTGGTTCAGTTTTTATCTCAACAGACTGGACCGGATACTCTTTTTCTTTTTTGCTAGCAGCTTATTATGAGTTTCACAGATGCATTTAATGAACGATCATGTGCTAATTGATGGGTGTTTAAATGTAAACTCCTTGAGTGTTCCACTGTTTTTGCTTTGAAGAAGTTCAGTATATACTTGTCGAAAAGTGTATGTTATTAATCGCACTTCAGCTTTTAACTAATAAAAGGCAGCTTACAACAGCTACTCCGTTGAGAGTGTCCTGGTTCCTCTAGTGTTTGTACCCAGTTTTTTTTCGTTTTTATAGAGGTTCGTGGCTGTGTCGAATGGAAACAGGCAACTCTCCAACAAGTTCCCCAGCGAGTATCGCCTCTTCACATGGGAATGAGGGGAATTTAACTCTGCTTATCGAACTACTTACACAAAAAATGGACCGGCTGTCCGAGCAGGTCAGTGTCATTAGCCGCTCCCAAGAAGAAATGCAGGAGAGGGAGAAAATGACTCGTGTTGTAACACCAGGTTTACAACTGGCACAAAACAGTGGAACTACGAGCGGACCTTCACAAATAGGAGGTCAAACCGTAACAGGAAGTACCAACCACGGTGAGCGATTACCGGTAGAACAGAGGGGTAACCACGGCAATGTTGTTCAAACTCGTACTGGAGAACGAGCGACTGGATTTGCACAAAATCCAAGTAATACCGGGACAATACCATCCTTGGATGTATGGGTCCACAAGGAATTTTATTTCAACAACGGAGGTGTGGTAGTGAACACCGTTAACCAAGAGGAGGTAAGCAATGACTTATCAACAAGATTGACTATGTTTGACAACAAACTCTTCAAGGTACGGAAGTTGCAACTTGAAGTTGCTTACTTCCGTGAGTGCATAAAATTAAACATAGTGCCGAAGGGACTGAGACTATGGCAATTCCCTGCAGGACTTGTGGAAGGTTCGACTTTCCACAATGTGCTATTAACAATGTTTGACAGACATGGACTGGAGCTGTTAGGCTTATTCTGCGAACAGTACCAGTTAATGATAGACGGCCTACTAAGTGAAATAGACATACTGGACAGGGGGATAAAGGAGGATACTAACTTCGGAAGATACCAGTTTGAATATGAGAGATGCTTTAAAAGCATCAATGAACATCTTAGTAGATTAAATCTAACAAAGAACAAAAAAATAACAAGAGATTTAAATGACTACAGACTGGGGAAAGCATATCCAAAACTGCCTGTACATAATACTAATAATACTCTAACCACAGGGGATTTGGGTGTGAATACTGGAGCTGTTGGAATAACGGAGGACAACTCAAGGAATTTAAATGAGGATCAATGGGATCAAGATATGGAGTATAGTGGTCAGGGCACCAGTTTTGAGACCAGAAGGAGTGAAAGAATAGCGAACCAAAACAAAAATAAAAATAAAAATTACAACATGAACTCTAACACTGACAATGAGCTTAACCCTAATGGCAACAACCAGAGTGGAAATTTTCGCCCAGCAGCCTCTTACACCTGGAGACAGAACAACAACAAAGGAAGGGGGGCCAGGAGGAAAAGGTGGTGAATTTGACACACAATGACGACAACACTGACCCTTTAAACGACGGTTGTAGAATTTTACTAAATGGGAGTGGTGATTTCAAAGTGTTTAACTACTCCAACTATAACATCAGTAATGAGACAGTTGAACTACTATCCAAGGGTCACACTTTTGTACCCTCCCGCCACTTTGATTTGGCCAACACCCTAATTGGCTTGAAACTGTTTACCAGAAAACTTAATTTGTTATACCTCATGGGGAATGATCTAAACAGACAATCCCAGTTTTATGTATCTAGTGTCTACAACCCCCCTCTACATCCGACTCTCTCGATTTTTGAGAGGGCAATGGAATTAGATTTGAGGAACATTGGGAACCAAAATCTCAAACATGGTTTTAACAACCACAACATAACCATGGAGGAAAGACAAGAACTGCAGTTCCTGAGAGAAGCCCCAGTCCAGTTAATGAAGCCAGACAAGGGCGGTGGTATCACTATTATGACCTGTGATGATTACAACTCCAGAATGTACCAGATTCTCAATGGGGAAGCATACTCTATATCATCTTTAAATGAGATGAACACAGCACATAATAGGATCAAGAGTTTTATCGAAGAGTTGTATATTGAAGCACGCATCGACAGGGAAACATACAGCTACATGCAGCAAGTATCACCTAGAATTCCGTTACTGTTCGGAATTCCAAAAATCCATAAGAACATCAACAACCCACCAATGCGACCTCTAGTAGACGGGAGGAACAGCATTACTTACACCTGTGCCAAGGTGTTGGATAAGATCTTACAGAAATATGTGGCTATGGAAAAGCAAATTACTAAAAATTCCTGGTCCTTCCTCAGTTCAATCAACACCTTGGAATTTTACCCCAACTGTCTACTAGTTATGATTGATGTGAGGGATCTTTATTCATCTATCCCTCACAATATAGCAGTTGATTGGGTTCCAACTATGCTGAGGCTCCTGGGAGCATCTGATGAAGAAAGTAAACTGGTGGGAGAGTTGATTGATGTAGTCCTCTCCTACAACTTCATTAAATTCGAGAGAGAACTATACCATCAAAAAATAGGAATAGCCATGGGCTCCCCATGTGGGGGGAGCATAGCAAATCTAGTCATGGCATCCTGGGAGAGATCCTTCTTATTGAATGAAGGTCGATTCAGCTCTAAACTACTCTTCTACACCAGATACCTTGACGATATGTTTGTGATGTTTGATGGTACTTACTCTGACATTGAGGTCTTTATGGGATACCTGAATAATTCTACAAATTTTCTTTCTTTCACTCATCGTTATGATAAAGAGAGGATTGACTACCTAGATGTTGACCTTAGGAAAGATCATACTAAGAATATCTGGGTTTCCAAGATCCATCGGAAGGAGACCTACTCCAACTCCTTCCTACACTATTCTAGCTGCCACCCTAAACACCACAAGAAATCAGTGGTAAAGGGGCAATTAGTAAGGGCAGCTAGAATGGTAACGTACGATGAGGAATTCATTGAAGAATGTGAAACTCTGCTTCAGTTCTTTGTTAAGAGGGGGTACCCTCATGATTTTCTCTATGAGATCTTGGATGAGTTCACAACGAAAAGAACTATGAAGGTATATGTTCCACTTTTAAATGACAGTGGTCTGAAGCAAGGGATGTCAGTAGTTCAGGACGGTAACACTCCTAATGGGTTGAATTTTATGGCCAGTTTCTGTTGCACATTCAACTTAGACTCTCATACAATTTTCAAGATCACTCTAAAAAATTGGGATTTTTTATCCTATGACGCTGAGTTGAAGAACAAACTGCCGACCAAACCAAAACTGGTTTATAAAAGGGGCAGCAACCTGAAGGAACTACTTGAGGGGTGTAAACAGACATACACAACAAGGAAGGGTATGAGTAAATGTAACATGTGCAAATATTGTAAGGTTATTGATGAAGGTTATAGTTTTGAGATAGGTGAGTGGAAATTTAAAACACACCATAAATTTAACTGCAACAGTAAACAAGTGGTGTATTTGGCTAAGTGTTGTTTCTGTCCGGCCTTCTACATTGGGAAGACGGACAGAAAATTAAATGAAAGGATCTATGAACACCTATATAGTATCAGGAACAACAAACTAACCAATGCCCTGGCCAGACATATCGATGACCACCCAGGACATGAGTTCAAATTTAGGGCCATAGACCAACAGGTTAGTGACGGAAGGGGTGGTCATGATTCCCTTAAACTCGAAAGGAAAGAGCTCCTCTGGCAACTCAGGGTGAACGCAAACCAGAGACCTGGTATAAATGAAATGTGTTCGATCCAGTGTATACTGAGGCTCAAGAATTTAGAGAGATAGTACATCGACCTAGTGTTTACTGAGGCTCAAGAATGTAGAGAGACAGTACACCACCCCTGAACAGTCATCCAGCCACTTGTCTATGATATTTTTACCAAAACTACTACCAAAAATGCTATTTTAGCTTTTCATTCATTTATTATCCATTATCGGCATATATTTGAGAAAGTGTACTTCCCTTTAATAGTCTCTTTAAAATTTACTCAGTTGTTAGTTTATGGTATTTTACTAAAATTGAGACTAAAATTGTTACTAAACCTGGCACTCTAGGTTGTCACTCACTCACCATTCCTCACTCGTATATACTATAACTCCCAACCCTTATTATACCCTTATTAAACCACAAAATTGAGTAAATATTAAGTTTCACTACTAACTTTACTACGAGTATCACTCGTGTGTTTAAATGTTCAGTTGGTTAGTTAACTAATACTGGACCAGTCGAATTCCAAGTGTTAGTACCCTACCTATATCTGAACAACAACAAGAATTAACAAAAAACCACGTTACACACTACTTTACCGGCTTTCCTAGCTTTTATTACCATGCACAAGCCTGTTTGGCCGTTATAACAGTACAACTTTATTAAATAGTCGAGTTTTGTCAACTTATAACTGCTTGTCACATAGGGGGTAGGTACTTAGATGCTCCAGGAACAGGCAGGTTCTGGTATCACCGTCAACATCATGACTCCTACTTTACTTAGTTTGTATTTGTGCACGTTCCAGTGCAAAGTGATGATTTAACGACTTGTTAAGGGTTATACATCAACATTGATATTTTGTGTATATCTGTATATTCACCCCATACACATTTTCCATACATACACACTTTTAAAAAAACTGGTTCCCCTGGTACACTTGAAAATTAGTAACCTACCGAAAGAGGGACGCTTTCTATAGGTGTATATAGGTACTGCAAGTGTACCCTTACCACAAGGAAATTACAGGTTAAATACATTTTTCATATTTTATTTTTAACCTGTTATTTGAAAAGTTTTTAACAGTTTTTAATTATTTTAAAGTGGTTTTATTGGTCGTGTTTTGATGTTTGAGCATAATACTTGTGAATGTTTGGTTCAGTTTTTATCTCAACAGACTGGACCGGATACTCTTTTTCTTTTTTGCTAGCAGCTTATTATGAGTTTCACAGATGCATTTAATGAACGATCATGTGCTAATTGATGGGTGTTTAAATGTAAACTCCTTGAGTGTTCCACTGTTTTTGCTTTGAAGAAGTTCAGTATATACTTGTCGAAAAGTGTATGTTATTAATCGCACTTCAGCTTTTAACTAATAAAAGGCAGCTTACAACAGCTACTCCGTTGAGAGTGTCCTGGTTCCTCTAGTGTTTGTATCCAGTTTTTTTTCGTTTTTTTTTCGGGTTTTTTTCGTTTTTATAGAGACTATCTTGGGAGTTGAAATATATAGTTTGCAGGGGGTGTGGGGCGCACAGCAAATACGTAAGTCACAGCACTGTGCAGTACTAAATTGCATATGTTCGTACTGCTGAAAAGTAGGCAGATGAAGAATGATGTCGAATAATACCAACTTCACATTTGTCATTATGACATTTGACATTCTAACCTGATTAATATGTAGTACATCAGTACTATGCATCAAACACATGAACAGATTTTGTTCTTAATTTCCCGGTTTTAATAGTAAACCCAGTAGATACATATATATATATATATATATATATATATATATATATATATATAACTACATACATAAATGTATTTTATATATATATATATATATATATATATATATATATATATATATATATATATATATATAAAACTACATACATAAATGTATTATATATATATATATATATATATATATATATATATATATATATATATATATATATATACACACACATATGCTGTAATACACACATATGCTATTATAATTTTTGTTAATTTCATTTGTAAGGGGTGGGGCTAGTTCATTGTATTTAAGGGGCACATTTCTCCTTGGTTACAGTCAGGGTGTCCCACAGGGCTCTGTCTTAGCCCTTACTTGTTTAGATTGTATCTTTTAGACCTAACTTTTTCATCTGAGGTGTTCAACAGTCTATATGCAATTAACCTGAAATTGGGTAAACTGATTACGTGTTACAGATAAAGCATGTCTACAAATTAACTTGACTAAATTGATAATTTGGGCACAGGAAAATAATATGCTGATAAATACATCAAAAACTAAGCAAATGAGGTTTGGAAGACACAAATTGAAAGGTGAATAATTAATACAGCACACGGTAATTGAAACTGTAGACTCATTTTAGGACCTGGGTATATGGGTAGATTGAGATATGAGTTTTTCTAATCATATCAATCAATTAGTTAATGATAGTTATAGAACTATAGGTTGTATAAAAAGTTTTATAACATCTAGGAAATCAAAAATGATGAAGTCATTGTTTGTTAGTTACATTAGACTCAAACTAACAATATGGAAACCCTATAAGAAAACAAGCATGAGTAAATTGGAAAGTGTACAGTGGAAATATACCAAGGGCATCCATGGATGTGAAAATGTAAGTTATAAGGAAAGACTAAAATATATGAACTTGTACAGTGTCTCTTACAGATATCTAAGAGGAGGTCTTATTCACTATATTCCTGACTGAATCTAAGAGAGTTATATTGTTCCCTAGAAACTTACTTCATTAGAGCAAGGCAGGTGTAGTGAATGGTTCTTCTTCTTGTTTTCAGGTCCAAGACAGAATGCAGAATGCTCTGTCTCACTGAGAGACTTAAAATAATACCCAAGTTATTAATGTGGTGATAGCTTGCAGAATGACATCACTTCTTGTCATTTGAGTTCTAATTCCCAGGCAAGCTCCCCATTGCTGATGCTGGTAGTATTTAGCATCTACTAGTAAAAATACTCATACAAGGGCTTTTTCTCAGATCTTTGGCAGATGCTGGAAGTTGTAAAATAATGGCATTCCTTCATGCTTTCAGAGTAGCAATTTGTGTCCGTAGCTGCATTGAAACCTGAGGGATAGCCTCTTTATGGCCTAGCCTATAAAGTAATTTAATTTCAAATATTTTTGTAAAGTTTGCTGGACTGAGGTTAACCATCCGGTTTCCTCTGTTAACATATACAGTTAAACAGTTACAACAGTGTATGTACATTTCTGTTCTCTTCCAGTAGGGCACACTGTAGACATTTTAAGCACAAGCACTTTACAAATACCTTTTCAGCACATACATCTGCACAGAGCAGTTTGATATATACATGACATGCAGTTCCAATACATTTGTAACACAAGCATCTTGTATAAACTAGTTTGATTTTCAAAAATGACATATAATTATTTACAAAATTCCACCTAGTTGTGCTGGCAGTACCTCCATTTGTCACACTACCTTTGAACCTATACTATCCCTTCTCAATCACAACCTCATGCAAATGGTAACTCAATCCACATTCCTACAACACTAACTTCCTTAGCAATGGTCATAATAATAACAAACTTCCTACACAAATGCCAAAACACAATTATTTTACCTAACTCATTCAGTGACCATAATCCACTTATATCCTTCTGGTCATTCACATTACATAAACTTATATGGAAATAGTTTGCAGTGGACTCATCATTAACAATTAACTATTATACAATGACCCCCCATTAATATTCAAAAACGTGCATGCTGATTGGTCAGCATGCACGTTGTAAATCTGAGTTATAGTAATGGAAAAAGGTCTGGTCGCCCGGACTTTTTCCATTACTATAACTCTTTTTTTACAGCAACAGAGAACGCAAGATCTCCGTTGCTTCACACTGTCTCGCTATGTTAAATGAGTTTAACATAGCGATACAGTTTGTAAAAAGCAACGGAGATCTTGCTTTCTCCGTTGCTTTTTTCAAAACTGTCTCACTTTGTTAAATGGGTTTAACATAGCGAGACAGGTTTAAAAAAAGCAATGGAGATTCTCCGTTGCTTTTTTTAAAGCTGCCTCGCTATGTTAAACCCATTTAACATAGTGAAACAGTTTGTAAAAAGCAACAGAGATCTTGCTTTCTCCATTGCTTTTGCCCACAGCTCTGATGTACTGCATAGGCATACACATGCGCAGTATATCAGAACTGCCACAGAATACCGGACAGCTACGGAAGGGCAGCAAGGAGGCATCATACAATGCCATTATTTAAGAAAAGTAATTTTTTTTTCTTAAATAATGTCATTGTATAATAGCAATAACCCACTTCTGGGTGTGGGTAATGCTGGATTTACCCACGGTTGGCTTTGTTTGGCCACTCGGGCTTCGCCCTCGTGACCAAACCACACCAACCGTGGGTAAATCCAGCATTACCCACACCCAGGCGTGGGTTATTGCTTTAAGACATAATGTATAATGACAGCAACCCAATAACAAAACTCATTACCCTAGTGAACATTCTAGAGACCACACAAAACTGGACTCTCCCTCCAAGGCAAATAGGAATCAAACTGCCTAGCTCACCCCAGCATCAAACAGCTCCTGAGACAACATAATATCACCTAACTTTTATGGAAAATTGACCTGCCTAATACTATCAACAAAGTTACATATTACAACCTCAAGCAGCAAGTACACGTTGCCCAAAATGTAGCAAAAGCATCCTGCATAATAAAGACAGATGTCACTCATAGGCACCCCTAAACAATTCTGAAAAGTGTTGAAACTTGTGACAAATGACTTTCAACACACGTCACATAGTTAAGCCATCCTAAATTCAGAACTGCTTAATAGGATCAAGTCAACTAGATCGCTAGGTCATATACCCCAGAATTTGCATAATCCCCAGACAACCAAGCCAGCAATTCAGATATTTTACTTCAAAGTTATCTCTGCAAAGAATGTGTTAATTAATGCCCACAAAGCACTGTTGCAAACTACTGAAATAAATTATCAACCTAATGCCTGCCACAGGCACAGTTCCTTTCTCCTGGAAATGTGCAACTATATTTCCAGATCACAAAGTTAAAAATAACATCCCAGCATCAGACTGAAAAACAATTACCATATTATACCCTCTACCAAAAATAATGAAAACATTGCTGCACAACCATTTGATGGACTATATCACAAAATGTTACCTACTGTGAAACTGACAACATGGATTTGGTGATAAATATACAAATAGTACTTTTACAGTAACTAACTTCATCTATGGGGCAAGGGAAAAGAGGCACATAGCAGGTGTTCATTTTATTGCCCTGAAATATGCTTCTGAATCAGTTAATAATGTTTTTCTACTCAAATCATTCGCTCATTTTGATATAGGTGACAGTGCCCTACAGTTGTTCTCAGCATGCCTATACAATAGAACATCTACCATTGGGCCAAACATCATAGAAATTGGAAGACATGTTCCTCTGGATATCCATCAACAAGCTGCATTTTGTTTTACTAAATCTGAACTGTATCTTTTATACAGACAACATAATTGAACTATAATCTGGCAATTCCCTTCACAAACTTGAATAAAACTGTAACATGGTTTCAATTCACAGTAAACTTTTTTGACCATACTGCAACATGTGATCAACTGTATATGTAAAAAAAAAAAGTTCTATGCTGTTTGGCATCTCCCAAAAAATGAAATTAATCCCCTCATCTATAATCACTAACTTCTATAGTATAATATACAACCCAAGTCATCTTGGTCAGCAACTAACTTTTGCCACACAAGTAAAACGTATCACAAAAATAACTCTCAGCCACCTAAAACTAGAGTATAAACACTCAATGCTAGAATTTAGGAAAGCATGGTATTACATTGCAAATAATAATGCACAAACTAGAATACTATATATCTAGCTTTATATGCAGTGAACTATATCTAAACACTCCTAACCTTCAAGAGATGGTAACCGGAATCTATAGTTCCAAAATAAAACTACTTCAACAGCCCTCTTTATCAACAAAAACAAAACCCAAACATTATGTAATAAACGTCAACTATTTGCTACATAATCTGACACTACTAAACTTACTGGGGATGTACATCCCAATCCAGGACCAAACACCAGCTACCCTAATCCCTCATCTCCTCCCTCTTGCGATATTTTCCCCTTCTCAGTCACACTCCCCCACATTCACCAAAAATCTAACTATATTATCTCTCAACATTCAAAGTATTCTAAACAAAGTCACTAAACTACATAACTGGATATCTGAGCACACCCCTGACAGTTTTATCCTCTATGAAACCTGTCTTAAACCCCACATCTCTGACAGTGAAATTTTATCCCCTGCCTACAATATCATCTAGCAAGATACACTCAACAAAAAAGGTGGAGGTGTAGCTATCCTTTACTCAGAAAAAATCTTTCTCTACTCTTTATCTCTCTCACTTCCTAATATCCACCTTGCAGAGGTGCTTCTAGTTGACTGCAAAGTAAACAATCATAAAAAGATACCCATTGCCACCATATCTATTCCTCCAGAAAATAGTATTCCTACCCTTGAATTCTTTCTTTCTTTCTTGGATTACACAAACCATCTTCTATGAAACTATTATATTAGGCAATGTCAATACAGACTGGAAATATCTAACCTCTGACCCCCCAACACTAGCATTAACCTCTACGGCTTCTCCTACTCCTCTGAATAAAAACACTAATAGCTATAGTACAGTTCACTGAATACACACCTCCAACCCTGCCCTCTACTGCAACACTTCTATACTGCCTCATACCCTAAGTGACCAGATATTCCCCGCAAATGCCTAAATCCTATCAATATAAAGACTGTTGCAAACTCTCAAACTTTAACCAAGACACCTTTAACTATAATCTCTATTCAGTCAACTAGTCCTTTCTCCATCACCTCCCCCTTGAAGATGCCATTCTACAATTTAACAGCATCTTCCTTAACATTCTTAACTCCCAAGCCCCCAAGCTGTGCTCCTTGGATAACTCAAGACACTTGGTCCCTAATTCATAGGAGAGATAATGCCTGGAAAAGCTGGACAACAAAACAACCCCCCCCCAATCTACAGTATTATAGAGAACTCTGTAACTTAACCAAAAAAACAGTCCACTTCAACAAAAGAAATTTCTACCTAAAGCCACAAAACAACCCAAACACCAACTGCAAAAAAATTTGCAATACTATTAATAAACTACTACACCCAGGCAAGCCATCCACACCTAATCCCTCCATAAATTCTTCTGCATTTACCACTGCTACTCCTCTTAACTCATTCTTTATTGACTCTACTCAGACATTAACCAAAAAAGACATCACTACCATCCCTACCTCTTCTCCCTCTCTGTCCACCAACACAACCTCCTTTTCTCTCAAGACTGTCCCAACGTCTTACATTAGATCACTTCTTAGTAAACTCAAACCAGGATCCCCTTCTGTTGATAATTTAACTCCATATTTACTTAAACTAGCAGCTAAATCCATCACATATCCCATCTCCATACTTATAAATAGATCCATCCAAGAAACAATAGTTCCTGATATATGGAAGAAATTTTATATAATACCCTTACATAAAGGAGGTAAATCTACCAACCTTTCTAACTTCAGGCCCGTAGCCCTACTCTCTCCCTTATCAAAGATTCTTGAAAGGTGTACTCACAAGCAACTCTTTGACCATCTTCTAAAAGAAAACTTCTTAACCACTACCCACCTTGGCTTTTGACCAAATCACAGTACTTCCACAGCACTAATATCTTTCACTCAGACTATCTCTAGATTTCATAACAACAATAAACTATTCTCCTGTCTATTCCTTGACCTCTGAAAGGCACTTGATACCTTTTCTCACAACTTACTTCTGACTAAATTATCCCACCTTCATCTCTCTAACTCTGCCCTCTCTTGCTTTACTAGCTACCTTTCCAACAGATTTCAGTCTGTAAAATGACATTCTGCCTTCTCCCCCTTCCTTCCAGTCCAAACTAGGGTGCCCTAAGGCTCCATCCTTGGACCTCTACTATTCAACATTTTCACTAACAACCTACATACTTCCTGTTCTCACTCCTCTTTAATACAATATGCTGATGACTCTGCAATTATCTCTCCCACCTACTCTCTCTTACCCAAGAATCTCTTTACTCAGTTGAAAAATAGTTTACATCCAACCAAGCCTTACTTAACCAAAATAAAACAAAACTCCTCCTGTTCCTCCATAAATCTCTCCAACGCCTCAAAGCTACATTCAATGTCTCTTCCCTCAACAACACGGTTATGAAGGTAAAGCCCCACACCAAACTACTTGGTGTCATTAATGATGACCAACTAAAATGTAATCTTCACATTAAACAGACTATTAAAAAGCTCATATAAAACTTGGCCTGCTCTACAGAAATAAATAATTTCTCACTAATAAATCAAAACTCTCTGGCACAAGCCTATGTACTACCCTCCCTACTATATGCTGCCCCAATCCTTACTAACCTTCAAACTAATCTGTTAACTAAACTTGAACTCACGTACAATAAAATAGCCTGATTTGCAGATAATCACCCCTATCGCACTCACCACTGCCTATCTCTCAAACATCTACACTGGCTAGAACTGCACCAACAACTCCTCCTGCCTCAGCTACTCCTGTCCTGCTCTGTCTACTCTCTTAACCTTCTAAAGTCCTAATTGTATTCTACGGAGTTCTGAGCAACACCTACTGGCAATTTATAAGCCCAATAAAAACATCGGCAAACTTCTCTACAGCCACTCTGTTGCCACAGCCTGGAACAAACTGCCTCTACGTGTAAGAAGAATCAGTAACACAAAATGTTTTAAAAACACTTTATAAGACCACCTATTAAAACTATGGACCTGCCCCTGCCATGACCATACTTAATCTTTCTCTCCATACTGTTACTAACTAACCCCTATTTTACTTCTGTTCTCCCCCATCGTATTTTCAAACTTATTCTCTTTTTATATTTGATCTTTAAAACTAATAACTACTACTTACTCTCAGCTCCAGAGTGATGTTTTATCCCTAAACTATTTAATATCATATGCATATAAATGTAACCATCCATACAATCCTACTGTGAAACTCCTTTTAATTTCCTCTCTCTTATTGCCACACTTCTCAGTCTCTTTTGTTTAATTGTATTCTATGTAAATATGTAATTAGCAAATGTATTACACGCATGGACAGATAATATATAAGAAAAAATGGGTACTTACGTATTATCGCAACCACATTTTCACGGCAGCCGCAAGTACGCTTTTTTGCATGCTTTCTTGCCGGCATCTATCATGTTCCAAAGTGATTTTTTTTTTCTTAATAAAGCAAATTCTTAAAGTCACTTGTAAATAAAATACTATTCATTTTGTATTCTGCTGTGCACTAAATATATTCCTCTCTGGTTCTACTTTTGGAGTTGCTCATGTCTGTTAACAAAAAAAAGACATTTTGGGGGTATTTCAGCCTGTTTGCAGAACAACTAGAGCATATTTCCACGTTAAATATCACCTGCTGTATAAATAATATGTTGAATAACTTTCATCCTCACATTACCCTACTGCCTATTGTTTTAGAGTTATTTATATCTGTTAAGACACGGACGTTCTTTCTGCCACGTTGCCCATTTACAAAAAAAGTAAAATAAAAATATAAGCAGAACAGCACTTAATAGCTATTTCCACTTGGAACTATTCTAACTTCATAGCATCCTGTTATCTTGTCCGGTTTTATTGCAGCACACCAGCAATATTTTAGTTGTAAACATGAGGCAGAATACTTTTTTTTTAACACAGTATTATCACAACCACACTTTTTTACATTTTCTCGTTTGGCTGTTATTGTTCCCAAGAGTGTCCCCAGTTATTTTCAGTACCACACATCGTTAGTAACGTGTTTTTTTATTTTTTTGTAAACAGTCATTTTAAGCGGCATGTTATTTAGTTCATATCCAGACCATGGTCAGTGCTTGCCATAGTGGTAGCCCTATTACCTGATAGGTGAAATCAGTACCAAGTAAACTTGTCAAGCTAAAGACAGAGATCCCCAATGAATTGCTAGACAACATCTCCAGATATCACACTTTGGAACATGATAGATGCCGGCGATAAAGCATGCAAAAAAGTGTACTTGCAGCTGCCGGGAAAATGTGGTTGCAATAATATGCAAGTGCCAAAAAAGGTATATGATTTTTCTTTTTATGTCACTCTCTATCACATATTGTACTTTTTTTTTGTGCTTTTCTCCTCAGGTCAATGCTGAAAAAGGGCATCTGCCTAGTTGGGCTAACCCGGTCAACAAATGTCAAATAAATAAATAAATACAGAGTCATATCATTAGGTAGCTATAGAGAACATCATTGCAACTCACTGAAAAATCCAACTAGCTGCTAAGAACTGCAAGGTCTGCTCTGCTGCTTTTATACTTCCCATACAAGTTACTAAACTCATCTTTCTACCTGCCATTAACAGATAAACTGTAGCACACACGTTAGAGTGTTTCACCATATGCTTAGTTGAATATTGACTTTTGTCATTTATGATGCTAAATGATGATAGAGAATTTGGAACACACTCTGACCTTCTAGAACTCTTGCTTGTTCACTGAAACTTAATCTTTCCTTCCTGAACAATCATCAAAAACAAACAAGATCTTTATAGAGCAAGTTTCCAGGAAGAAGGAAAAAGCTAAACACTACAAATCTCCTGTGGAGGTAATGGGTATTTCCAAACAGATCATTGCCTTAGTTCAGTTTTATGTAGAAGATTATGGTCATGTCTCTGATTATAATCTAGCTGTAATATGCTCTTACAATGGATGTCTAGAAATTGACCTGTCTTGAAGTGAACTCTAACATCCATTTAAAGAACGTTAAACTATTAGGTTAGTACTGGAGATATCCAATAATAGCTCTTTGCGGTAAATAGACCTTTTCCTGCTGCTACCTTTTATAGAAAACAAAGTGTAAGAGAATTATGTGTGTACAGGTTTCACAGTTAGTGCTGTCATACAGTTCTTTGTAGGGAGCGGAGATTTAGCTGCTCCAGTATACTACCAGATGTAGAAGAAGTGTTTTAGAACTTTCAGAAATGCTGCACACACAGTCCTGTCCTTATTTATTTTTATACTTGTTTACTGTGGTAGTGCACTGATCACAACTGACCATTTACACGTACTGCCTGGGTGAAACAATTCACAAAGAAAGCAAAAGCTGAACAAAGAAGCAGTAAGTTGTACAAAGAGATCAGAAAGCAACAATATATAATTGTACAGTGGCATTTAACAGATGCAACAATGCACATTTTACAATTTTACATGACTATATTTCAGGTTTGCATCATAGTGGAAATGCTGTGGGGTAATTAGATTCAGGGCAGAGGATGGTGGGGGAGGTGGAGGTAAGAGGTGATAGTAGTACAAATAGTAAGGCTAGACGCCGTGAGGCCGTTTCATGATGTGGCCTGCTGTATGACAACTGCAGTTTGATTTGTTGTTTAGGAATTTTTAAGTTCAACTCTGATAGCAGGAAGGTGATTGCAGTTCCTTTGGATGGGGCTGGATTCCCATATTTTAGGCACAGGACTCACAAACAATAGCTAGAAATTAAGTGTATGCCAATTCATCTTGTAATTTTTAAATCTGTAATACATTAAAGATAGTTATACACAACAAAGAAGTGTGATGGCATAAAGTGTATTACACCTTTTACAACTGTTTTAGCATCACACTGATGTTCTGTGGTGGCCACTTTTTATGCTCTAGTGTAAGAATACAGTTTAACAGAACTAAACAGTGTTTAACTATCTTTGTATCTTTCTAACATCAGCCAGATGCTTAAGAAAGTTGGTTCTTTCATTATTGGAGTATTGTAATAGGGCTGTATGTTCTGTGTGAAATTTGCTCTCAATGATAAATGAAAAAGGAAGCCCTTTTAGTAAATCAGGCACCAAATTAAATCATCTACATGGTTTTGCCAGATCTATACAATCTCAAAGTGAATCTGCCTTGGTATTATGTCCCAGGAGATGCTTAGCTTCCATGAAGATTGCCCTGCCATTAACGACAACTCTGTTCACTGATGAACTGCAAGTCTCCTGTGAGTAACTTTCTCTAAAAGGTATTTTGAGTTTCTCTGTTATACTAGCAAGCCATCAAAATTACTTTTCCCCCTTTTCTTAAAATGAGCCACACATTTACACACATTATATGTTACAAGATGTATTTCTTTATAAGAATGTTGTTTCAGTCCATTACATAAATCAAGCAACGTTGCCTTCTGTTAAACTTCACTCCTCCCCCTGAACATTAGTCTGCCTATTTGTTCCCCAAAACTCCATTTATTTCTGTGAAATGTGCTCCTTCCATTTTCTATACATCCTTCCTCCAGTTCTTTTATTTACAATTGGTTTAGATTTTGATTCCCATTTTCTATTGATTACTTTTTGGGTAGCCAGTATAAGGCCTTACTATTTCTAGACAATTCAGATCATATGTCCCAGCTCAAAAGTTACAGCAATTTGCTCAGCTTCTTATTGAAATGTCAGCACTTGAAATGCTGAGGGACAATAAGCCTGAAAATACAGGAAAAGAGCGAATTTTGAAAATCATTCTTCTCCTTTAATCTTCTTTGTGTGTGTGTGGTGGGGGGGGGGAGTAAGTCCCAATATTTTAAATGGTTGCCTATTACCCCCCCCCAATATTTCAAGCAGAGTACTCTGTAAGGATTTTTTTTTAAATCTGCAAACTCATTGCACTCCTAAAAACATCTTTCCAGTTACCTCTTTCTTCTCTATCACATCTCCAATATTTGCTACCTGCCTGAGGAAAAATTCTTTGAAGACTTCTTAGGATATAAAATAACTTTGCAAACATTTCCAAGCAAAATTCCTTATCCTTCTGGACTTTGTTGCATACTTGGGACCCATACATATATATATATATATATATATATATATATATATATATATATATATATATATATATATATATATACACATACAAATATTTCAAGCACTGTCATTAATGCCCTTCCAGCTTGCCAATATACCAAACACATGTTCCTATAGTAAGTGTCCAGGCTGTTGTTAAAAATATCTAAACTAGTACTTGCTTTAATGTAATTTGATAGTCTGCTGCATGCATCAGCTACTCTGTCAGAGAACCAATTAGTACACTTCTCATTCCTATAGAATCTTCTACATACATGCCCTATATACTTGAATAGGATCTCTTAGATATTTTTAAGACACTGTACAAGTTCAGATATTTTAGTCTTTCATAATAAGTTAAATGTTCACATCCCTGGATGTCCTTCGTATATTTCCACTGTACTCTTTCCAGTTTACTCATGCTTGTTTTCTTATAGGGTTTCCATATTATTATTCCATATTCAAATGTTGGTCTAATGTAACTAGCAAACAACGACTTCACCATTTTTGATTTCCTAGACTTTATATTTTTGTATAACCTATAGTTATAACTATCATTAAGCAATTGGTTGATATGATTAGAAAAACTCATAGCTGAATCTCCCCATATACCCAGGTCCTTAAATGAGTCTACAGTTTCAATCACTGTGTGCTGTATTAAATATTCACTTTTCAATTTATGTCTCCCAAATCTCATATGCATGGTTTTTGATATATTTATCAGCATATTATTCTCCTGTGCCCAAATGGTCAATTTAGTCAAGTTATTTTGCAGTCATGCCTTATCTATAACTCAGTTTACCCAATTTCAGGTCATCTGCATATAGACTATAGAACAGAGATGAAAAAGTTAGGTCTGAAAGATACAATCTAAACAAATAAAGGCTTAGGACAGAGCCTTGTGGGACATCCTGAGTGTAATCAAGGATTTCACCTGTCCAGTTGCTGTATGATACTTGCCATGCCCTATTTGTAAACCATGTAGCTACCCATCTTATCAAGAGTACATCAATACCTAGTTGTACTAATTTATTGATCAGTGTTTTGTGTATGACCCTGTCAAATGCTGAAGTTAAATCTATATAAATTACATTACAGCACAATTTTTCTTTCATAGGTGTTTATTACATTGTTATAGAACATGATCCACCACTGATCCCGGGAACTATCGACCTATTAGCCTGACAAGCCTGGTCTGCAAGGCCATGGAACGTATCACCATGGAACTCATAAACAAAGACATTGGTAACCTCCAAACTCTGGATCCCACCCAGTTCGGGTTTGTGAAAGGCAGATCATGCCTCCTGAACCTGATCGACTTCTTTGAGGCAGTCACCAAAGCCGTGGATGAGGGTAAGGTGGTACACAGAGCCTATCTTGACCTTGCCAAGGCTTTTGACACCATTCCCCATTCTGGAATTATAGCTAAACTCACTAAACTAGGTATAAATCCCTACGTCACATGATGGGTTGCCAACTGGCTCACTGACAGAACCCACACTGTAAAAGTTGCAGACTCCACATCTGACCTCAAGGCAGTGACAAGTGGAGTGCCACAGGGTTCCGTCCTGGGACCTCTCCTGTTTGGTATCTACTTCTCTGTAGTACAGGCTAACACAGAAGGCCTCTGGCTGATGAAGTTCACAGATGACTGCAAACTAGGAGCCATAGTCAAGTCCCCAAATGATGTGGACATCCTACAGAAGGGCCTCACTGAGACAGATGCCTGGTGTCAGAGCCATGGCCTCAAGCTCAGTGCCAAAAAGTGCAGTGTCATCCCCTTTGGTAAAAACTCTGTACCCATGAATTACCACATAGGCAGCAATCTACTTAACACCAAATGCATGATAAGAGACCTTGGGACCCAGGTGGACAGTAGTCTCTCCTTTGATAGTCACATCGCCACAGTAGTCAGGAAGTCCTTCTACGTGGCACACCTCATCATAAAAGGGTTCTCATCCAGGAAAAAAGAGGTCATTGTTCCCCTCTACTCATCACTCATTAGACCCATTATAGAGTACAACGCCCCTTTTGGAATGTACCTCACAAGACATCTGCAGCCTCTGGAAAGGCCACAGAAGTACCACACAAAGAGGATTACTGGCCTCAAACAAATGCCCTACACTGACCGTCTCAAAAAACTCCAGCTTTACTCCGTAGCATATCGCCTACTCCGAGGTGATCTCTGCCTAACATATAAAGCTATGTCGAGCCCAGAGCTGTTGGACATGCTACACCTAAAGAAATCCCAATCCCTTCAAGCTACACACTCTAGGGACTTAAACCTTGTCACCACAATAAACACGGCATGCTGGAGGGATAGATTCCTTTCCCAGAGATTTCCTATACTCTGGAACAAGCTACCCATCTATGTCAAGCAAAGTTCGTCATTAGCACTCTTCAAGAAAAATCTTGATGAGTGGATGGGAAATAGGAAATACACCCCGGGGATCACTTCTGTGTCTCTGCTGGACAGTGGCACAGGAAAATAACTTACTAGGGTGGCGTAAGCTATGGTACCTTGTTGGCTAGGTGTACGTAGGCTCTTGGGCCGATAGCCTAGTACCTACCTATGAACCTATGAACCTATGAACATCATGTTACAGGTGGTAATAGATCCATTTTCAACATATGCATGCTGATATATGATTTCAAGTCCCAACCTATCCAGTTTTGGCAATAACTTATCCAATATTACCTTCTCCATTATTTTTCCACAACATGAAAATAGACCTAAAGGTCTATATGACTCCGGGTTTGTCCCATTCCCCTTTCCCTTGAAGAGAGATTTAATAAGCGCATGTCTCCAGTTTTGAGGAATCTTCCCATATTTATATGACCTAGTCAATAATAGATATAATGGTACCGTAAGTTCTTGCTGAAGTGTTCTAAGGTCAGTGTTACTAATTCCATCTCCTCCCTTTGCTTTGTTTGGATCCAGTTTGCGCAGTTCTTTTTCAATATAATCTAATTTGATTCCGGTATCTGGGGTTACCTGGATGTCACTAGGACAACTTATCACCCCTTTTGTGGAGCCAAACTGTGGAGTTTGTAAATATATCTATAATCTGTTGTGACTGAGAATAAATTTTAGAATCTGCACACAGTTTATCAATTTGTGTATCTTTACTCCTTCCACATCTTATGTATCTATAAAAAGGTTTCCTATTATGCTCAATATCTTTATATACATTTTCTTCAAAATTTTCTTGATCTTGTCTCACACTGTGCTTAATCTGTTTGTCCAGCATGTTTATTTCAGTTTTCAAAGTTGTAGTTTGACCTCTCTTTTATTTCCTATATTTTTTGTCTCTTACCTTAATCAAATATCTTGTTCTTATGGAAATATATCCACCTGATGTCGTATGCCTAAATCCTGATGTTAAACATTTTTATGATTTTTTTGCACTCAAACGATTTCTCTTTCAAAACTTTCCACATTTCATCTGAAGTTTTTCCACTGAACACATCACTCCAGTTAGTTTTACATAGTGACTGTTTTGCTTCCATGTTGTTGTGTCTTTCGGCTTTTCCTGGTTAGGGGTCGCCACAGCGGAACTCCGGTCCGCTAATGATTGGCAGTTGATTTTTACATACTGAGTTGCCAGCCCTGATGCACAACCTTCAATGAAGGAACGCCCATTCACGTGTGTCTCCACGCAGAAGATGCTCTAGCTGAGAGTTGAACCGGACAGCGTCTTACTGTGAGGCGACAACGCTACCGCAGCACCATCGCTTCCATATAATCTGTAATTAACCCATGCATTGGTTTAGATTTCAGTTTGGCAGAATTATCTAGCAACAAATTGACCTTTATAACCCCATGATCACTGCACATCAATGGTGGTAAACTTGACTTGAAGTATGCCCTCCTTTTGTTCCCTTGTAAATTGTTTTTCCAGTCTCTTTTCCCAATATTTTCTAACTTCTTTTGATTGATTCTTATAGTTGTCCTGTAATATTCTATATGCCTTACTAATTATCCCCTTTTCAACAGCAACTTCTGTTCTAGAATTGACTAAAAACTCTGCCAAAGCAGATATTTCACTTAAGACTCCCCTATCCCTTTTTTGCCTATACTCTGGTATTAATCCATGAAGGCAAGGCAGTTTCTTATCTGCAGTCCAAACTTCTTCTTGGCATCATCCCTCTCTGGTTATTTGCTCCAAATACCATGGTTCCTTTGCCAGATTACTTCATTAAATTACATACAGCTCTTGCTTATTTTTCAGGACCCCTCCGTGCAGTCATACCTTTTGGCAAAATCACCTTTCTCCATTCATTTGTTGGCTTAATTCTTAGAATACTCTCTGCAACTTTATGAATATAATATTCTGTATGATGGCTATTATGCTCCTTAAGGATCTGAATCCAGAATCACAGTTTCTACTTATTTCTTGAACTCCCCCAAACCTGCTTCACTGTCACCCCCTTCCTGTTTGAATTATAACCTTCTGCTTGTGTTATGTACATGAGGCTTAACTGCATTGTTCTAAAATATCCCTTCAAATCAGGTAATCCTGAACCACCTTGTTCCATTGTGAGGATCAACTTATCCCACTTAAGTCTAGCCCTCTTTCCCTCCCAGATAAATTTCTTCAACTCTTTATTAATTATTGTCTACAACGTTTCCTATGGTTGATAAAATATGCCTGACCAGTATGCAAAGCTAAAGTAACTAAAACATTTTTACTGTTTGTTTCTTACTATCCATATCCATAAATAAGAGTGCCTAGTTTCTCAGTTTTGGATTATCTTTTGTTTAGTCCCCCCACATATCTTTAGCTGCCGAAACAGAAGCCTTTTTAATTCATATTGCTAAATACTTCATCTTATCACGTCACCATAAATATGGGTATTGCTGAACCAAGTCCCTGTTCCTGTAGATAAGTTATGGCTACAGGTTTTATGTATCTTCATTAAGTTTATATCCTGAAAAGTCATGAAACTCTCTCAAAACATTCCACAACACTGAGATGTCCTTTTCTGCTTTTATCAAGTACAAAATAATATCATCTGTAAATAAAGTCAACTGTTCGTGATTATCAAACCAATTATATCCTTGAATTTCTGAGTCCCTTACTTTTTTGTCAGAGACTGTAAATATAAAGCAAATAGCACAGGGGAAAGAAGACACCTTTGTCTGGTTCCTCTGTTCAAATATAACTTATCAGAGATGAACCATCTTACTTTATTTCTTGCCTCTGGTCCTCCTAATTAACCTTATTATTGTATCACGGAATGTAAATGCTTCCTTTGACCTACTCTTAAAATCCTAGTTTACTCTGTTGGATACTTTCTCTGCATCAGGATCCACCAATAACAAAATTATTCATTTACATTCTGCTTCCCTCTGGATCATCATTGTTCTATTAATGTTGTCAAATGTTTGTCTTCCCTCCACAAACCCGCATTGATACATTTCTATCTATTTTGGCAACACATTTGCCATTCATTTAGCTGCTATAGACATAACTTCATAATCATGGTTTAAAATTGAAATGGGTCTATATGAGGTTTGGTCTGATGTGTCTTTACCCTCTTTGGGCAATATAGCCATCACACCTTTCTTCCAAGATGCTGATGTCGTCTCACTTTCTAAATACTAGCAAACAAAATCTCCCAGATCCTCCTAGCTTCCAAACTTCCAGATCTTTCCTACTTTATTTCTCTCATAGCTTCCAAGCTTCCACAGTAATACAACCTGTTCCTGGAGACTTCACTGCAGATTGATTATAGGTTCATAGGTTCATACTAGGCTATCTGCCCTAGGGCATTTATAAGCCTAGCCAGAATGTGTTTGGCTTTCGCCACCCATTTTAAATTTATTTTGCTATGCCCTTTTTCGAGGTTAGTATACAGTGCCTCTGTCTAACAGTGACACAGGAGTGATACCCGGGGTAAACCTACGATCTCCCATCCACTCATCGAGATTCCTCTTGAAGAGACTCAATGAGGGACTCTGCCTAACCTGTACTGGGATTTTATTCCAGAGTGAATGGAGCCTCTGGGTTATGAATCTGTCCCTCCAGCATGTCCTATTTATTTCAGTGCTGAGGTTCAAGTCTCTCGAGCGCGTAGCTCGATGGGATTTGGATTTTCTGAGGTGCAGCATGTCTATTAATTCGGGGTTGGACATGGCTTTATACGTCAGGCACAGATCGCCTCTGAACAGGCGGTATGCCACTGAGTAGAGCTGGAGTTTCTTTAACCGGGAAGCATATGGCATCTGTTTGAGCCCTTTGATCCTCTTGGTGAGGTACTTTTGGGGTCTTTCCAGTTGCTGCAGGTGTCTGGTAAGGTACATCCCAAAAGGGGCATTGTACTCAATTATGGGCCTGATGAGGGATGAGTAAAGAGGCACGATGACCTCCCCTGATCTAGATGTGAATCCCTTCATGATTAGGTGGGCTATATAAAATGTTTTTCTAACCACTTTGGCCACGTGGTTGTCAAATGAGAGATTGCTATCAACTTGGGTCCCCAGGTCCCTAATTACTTCTTCTGTACTTAATGGATTACCACCTATGTGGTAATTTGTGGGCACTTTGGTTTTGCCAAAGGGGATGACTATACACTTTTTGGAATTTAGCTTGAGGCCATGGCTGTGGCACCAGTTGTCTGTTTCTATGAGGCCCTTTTGGAGGATGTTTGTGTCGGCTGGAGAATCGATTATGGCGCCCAGTTTGCAGTCATCTGCAAACTTGGTCAGCCACAGTCTTTCCGTGTTGGCCTGTACCTCTGAGAAATATATACCGAACAAGAGAGGTCCCAGGACTGAGCCTTGTGGGACACCACTTGTAACTGGTTTGGAGTCTGACATGGTTCCAGCAATTCTAGCCATGTGGGTTCTGTCCTTGAGCCAGTTTGCAATCCATCTAGTGACATAGGGGTTTATATTTAAGCTGGTGAGCTTATCTATAATGCCCGAGTGGGGTATTATATCAAAGGCTTTTGCGAGGTCCAGGTAGGCTGTGTGGACCACCTTCCGCTCGTCAATGGCCTTGGTGACTGTTTCAAAGAAATCAACCAGGTTTAAGAGGCAGGATCTGCCCTTAACAAAGCCGAACTGGGTAGGATCCAGTGTCTGTAGGTCCCCAATATCTTTATTTATGAGGTCCATGATGATCCTTTCCATAGCTTTGCAGACCAAGCTAGTGAGGCTTATGGGGCGATAGTTTCCAGGATCCATTGAGGCACCACCTTTATGGAGAGGGACCACTGTTGCTGTACTCCACTCTTTGGGCACATATATACATCACCATTTTTATCTCATCTCCTGCTATCTTAACTAGAGACTTATCTTTCTCTAATCTTGGTAGAATTCAGTTTTCCATAAACATTTCTATTTTGTTTTTGGTTTCCACATTCCCCTGCTTTATATAAATGTTCATAATATTATTGAAATACTGCTAATACCTGTATAGGATCTGTGGTTATTATCATAGGCTTCCTATGTTTGATGACAACCCTTTCTACTTTCTGTTGTCTAAGTCACTGTGCTAGAAGTTGCTGTGCTCTGAAGTTGTTTGCAAAAATAGTTGCTTAACAACAACCTTTCTAAACTCATGCATACAATCCAAATGCTCCCTTATTTTCTTAATAGCAGTCTGTCATTGCTCATCTTCTATTTTGTGACATTCTCCTTATTCTGCAGTACTTTACCTTTTATCAACCCCTATAAGTAATTCCTATTAGTTCATAATCATATCTCCTTCTCTTTTGTTTCTACCCTGTGTTTAAACTCCATTTTCATTTTATCCTATTCACTATCTATTCCTTCTGAAGAAATGCCTATCTTCCTTAATCACTCTCAAATAAGTACCACTACTCATTCCTTAAATGCCTCCCTCCTTAACAGATAGGTGAGAAAGAGCCAGTGTCTGATATTTACTTCATTACATTGTATTTTACATTAGTGTTTATCAATGCATGATCTTAAATAGTTATTGGATGTGTGTCAATGCTTTCATTTCATTTAGTCTGAGGAGCCTTATCTGCAAGGCCATGGAGCGTATTATCATGGAACTTATAAACAAAGACACTGGCAACCTTCAAACACTGGACCCCACCCAGTTTGGGTTCGTGAAGGGCTGATCTTGTCTCCTGAACCTGATTGACTTCTTTGAATCAGTTTCCAGAGCCATGGACAAGGGTAAGGTGGTCCACACAGCCTATCTAGACCTTGCCAAGGCCTTTGACACCATCCCCCACTCTGGAATCATAGATATACTTACTAAGCTGGGCATTAATCCCTACATCACCCAATGGGTTGCTAACTGGCTTACTGATAGAACCCACACTGTAAAAGTAGCTGACTCCAAATCCAGCTCCAGACAAGTGGAGTACCTCAGGATTCAGTCCTGGGTTATTAGGCTCTTGTTTGGCATCTACTTCTCTGAAGTACAGGCCAACACTAAGGGACTCTGGCTAACAAAGTTCACAGATGACTGCAAACTGGGAGCCATTATTGAATCCCCAAATGATGTGGATACTCTACAAAAGGGCCTTACAGAAACAGATGCTTGGTGCCAGAGCCATGGGCACAAGCTCAATGCCAAGAAATGTATAGTTATCCCCTTTGGGAAAAAAACATGTACCCGTGAATTATCATATAGGTGGCAGTACACCAAACACCGAAAGTGTTAAGAGACTTAGGGACACGGGTGGACAGTGGTCTCACCTTCAATAACCACATCACCACAACAGTCAGGAAATCCTTCTATGTGGCACACCTCATCACTAAGGGCTTTTCATCCAGAAAAAAGGAGGTCATTGTCCCACTGTACTCATCCCTCATTAGACCCATTATAGAATAAAACACCCCATTTGGTATGTACCTCTCAAGACATCTGCAACAACTGGAAAGGCCGCAGAAATACCTCACTAAAAGAATCACAGGCCTAAAGCAGATGCCCTATGCTGACCGCCTTAAAAAACTCCAGCTATACTCTGTCACATATCGTCTACTCAGAGGCGATCTCTGCTTAACATACAAGGCCATGTCAAACCCAGAGCTGCTGGACATGCTACACTTAAAGAAATCCCAATCCCTCAGAGCCACACGCTCCAGGGATCTAAACCTTGTCATCACAATAAACAAAACATCTTGGAGGGATAGGTTCCTGACCCAGAGACTCCCCAGACTCTGGAATAGATTGCCCATACATGTCAAGCAGAGTGCCTCTTTGGCCCTCTTCAAAAGGAACCTTGATGATTGGATGGGAGAAAGGAAATTCACCCAGGGGATCACGTCAGTCTCCCTGTTAGACAGGGGTCCTGTGAAGTAAATAGTGTGGAAAGAAATAGGCAGGGAATTGTTATGGCTAGGCTTCTATAGGCCCTAGAGCTGATAGCCTAGTACCAACCTATGAACCTATGAAATGTACATGATCCTTTGAGATATAATTTCTATATAGTCTAGAGCAATTAATGTACCTTGGGAAATAATATGTAAATTCCGAGTTCCCACTACTGAATTCACATCTGCCATACAAAATATTTTCATAAATGTCTTCAGAAATCTATCTCTATTGGAGCCCATCTAGCAATCAGTATTAACCCTTCCCTTTTCCTTTGTCCTTGATATTTTGCTGAATATCCATTCTGAAATCATTTCTTTGTCAAATTCACATGCTCACGCCTTCCCAAATATGTCTCCTGTAGCACTGCTATTTGCACCCTGCACTTCTTAGCATAATTCAGTACTCTTTCCTTTTTGTTTATACTTGTAAGGCAGTTTAAATGCCAAGATACTGTAGATAAAGTAGCCATTATGATAGAAAGTTCATCTTTCCATTTATTCTCATCTCCATTTGAACCTATGTCCCGTCACAAGGCTTTTTGCTTTGAGGAAGCCCTCAAAACAAACAAATAAAAAAAACTAAACACATTTTTAAAGACCCCATCCCCTATTAACTTAGAATAAACACAAATAACTATGTACTTTTTATCAAATGAAGTTTAACCCTCCAGATAGGAACAATTACTCCAAACTGACAGAAAAACTCATAGGTTTAACCTAATCTAAAATTAAGGTTAGCAGTGGTAAAGTCCATGTTACAGCCTGTGTTCCCACTTACACCAATTGTTGTGTGTTCTTTTCTTATCGCAGCTTGTAAACTTTCAGAAAATATTAAAAATTATCCCTAAGAAAAAGTGCACCAATAACCTTTAAATAAAACTAAATTTTGCACTATTCTATTAAATTCATTAAGGCTACTGGGGTGGCTACTATCTCTTATTAACTTTCTATAACTTCATACTGATCTGCTTGATATTGTATTCTAACATTTTGCATTTCCCTTAACAAAGAATTTTCAGAACTCTCAAGATTAATTGCTTGCACCTACAGACAGTTTGTCTCCATGAACAAATAGTCAGCAATGAGGGAAAAATAGTTAACAGCTTGCAGATTCATGAAGGAATATTTGTAAATTTCACTTAGAACAGAATGTACAGACTTCCTCCTGGCAAACTGCCTTCAGCTGCAGACTTCTTGACTCACAATGAGAACATTTGTTAATGGAAAAAAAACACACTCAGAAATTTGGCTTTCATCATTTTGTCTTATTTTTTAGTCTGTTTGGTTACAAAAAACACCTGGTTATAGCTTAAACCAAGTATATTAATCTAGATATCCACCCATGTAAAAACAATGAAAATTATCATCTTAGTTGATATAATATAACGCAACAGAGAACTTTTTTCAAAGAGTGCACATGCTGTTACAAGGTGAGTGGATCTATAACAGTGTGAGATCATGAGATGAAAACATGCAAATCTGACCCATCTTATCACAGAGTTGGACCAGGCAGAGTGAAAGCAGAAAGCTTTTTTGCTTTCTTGATGCATTATAACTATGATTCCTTATGTCCAACAGAAGCATGCATAAAGAAGCTGTTTTCTACTGATCCTGTATGCATATGTTTCCACCAGTGGGAGATACATCCCAGGGATCACTTCAATAGCTCTGCTGGACAGAGGCACAGGGAACTAATATAAGGGACGGCGAAAGCCAACACATTCTGGCTAGGCTTATAAATGCCTTCAGGAAGATAGCCTAGTACCTACCTATGAACATATGAACCTATAACAAACCTGCAATTATTTCCAACTTGTGTGATGGTGTCCCTTTATTTACAACAATGGCCTGTCTGTACAATAGTTTCAGTCCTCCTCTGGAAGAAACTGTGCTTCCCAATGTGTCTATTATTCAGTGTCCTAGATAGAACAGGATCGGAGGAGGGGATAATAGTTTGTTTAAATCTGAGATCAAGGTGTTCCAGGTTACCAGTGGGAATGCTAGCACATTTGAGTATGTTATGGGTGCAGGAATAAACTGTATGTTTCTTGTCATCTGTCATCTGCCTAGATGTATTAGGAAACTTTTACAAACATTTAAAATGTTCTCACATGCTTTTAGTTTTGGGACACACAAATGGATTAATTTTGTGTGACTTTAATATCCAGGTTCAGGAAGAGTCAGCAATTCTTACTCAATAATTCCCAAAAAGTATGAAGAGATTTTTGTTTGTTCTGGCTTGTTGACTAGGACACACCATGGACTTGACATTATAACTGAAAGTAGTCACCTTTAAGTTGGTGGTTGAACCAGTTTTATTGCCAAACCACTATTTAGATTATTTTTTTCTCAAATGCCGCACTGTTATTTCTCTAAGACTGATCTTCTGATCTATAGGAATGAGTAAGATTACATCTGATGATTTTCATCTGTAGTCAACAGGATCCTGCAAGACTTAGTGCTGATGATCTAATCCAGAAAGGCATTAAATTGAGGAAGTCTTTCTCTCCCTATTGCTCTCTTGATTGATTGACTCAATTTCATGCATGAATAGATGTTGTGAAGGATCATGAAATGTGCTACAATCTGTAGCTCTGTTCTGTTAGCAGGACAAGAGAAAGGATGGGATGCAAGATGAAATGTTCTGGCCTTTGGAATGACAAGCTTGAACTTATGACCACTATGTATGTTAGTGTTCCAAGATCTCCAGAAAAAGGGAACATTTCTGTCTAAGGAGATCCTGGCAAAAGCTAAATGTCTGGCTATGCTTTATTGTGTGGTATGATTCAGACCTCTCAACCTCCCTGAATTCCTCAGTATTTACTGATTATAAGCGAAAAATAATGGGGTGCCAAGCATTTCCGAGTGGCCCCTTCAATTCCTGATGTTTTTGAAGCAGTAGTGCCAGTTCTGAGTGAGAAAACAAAAATGAAATGGAAATGAGACTGTACTAGAAGGTGTCAATGTTCAGCCCCTGACTTCTTTAGCCTAAATATAAAACGTACTATCAGTTGAAAAAAAACAAAATGCTATTTGCTGCCCTTCAAAAAGTAAATGTGTGCGCATCGTTTCTTCGGCATACTTCTAGCTCACTAAATGCTTCTGAGTCTCCTTGTATACTTTTTTTGTGATTGACGAGGGTGTAGAATGGATTCTGGAGAAAACGTCTCCCTTACCCTTATCTAACCTTATGATAAATCAATAGGTTTGTGAGTCTGTAATAAAAAAGCCATCATATGGAATGTAAATATCCCATGAGAAACACAGAAAGTACATGAAAGTTGTGAAGTAAATTTAATTCAAGCACTTTGAAACCTTGTTATCCTATGGTGGAAATTCTCCACCAGACGTTTCGTTCCTCAGTCTAAACATTGATAGTAATGTTGCTCTGTTGAGACTAAATCAGATCAGAACAGTTGAATGTATAAAAATAATGCTGCCTGCTGCAATAAAACATGACGTTATTACCTAAAGTGCAAGCTTTATTGTTCGGTTAGTGACTCCTGTGTTTCCCAAAATATTTTATCGGTAAGTGTGAATGGTTAATAAACTAGCATAGCAATCTGTAACTAAAGCCCACTGCTGCTTAAATTTCTGGGTAAAAATGGTCAACTTGCTTAGCCTCCTAGATGTGTTACTTTAGAATAACCATCTAATTAACGTTCTACCAAGAGTTCACTGATCACAATATGCCAAAGGAATACTAATTACTACAGCCCTCAACCTTCCACACTTGTCTAGAGGAAAACAGGTTTTAGTACTTAATAAATAAGCACCTATCCAGGCATGTCTAAGGGTCAGCTCCTGGTGTTTTCTCCTGTCTACCTGATGAATCTGGACATCTTGGAGCAATGCAGCAATTGCCTTATTTACACAGACAACCCCCTCCTCCTACCACCCAACACTACAACCTGTGAGAGATGCACTTATATAGCCAAACTGGAAGCAAAGCTCTCTTCACCCAAGACTGGACTAGACAGTCAAGAGGAGAGGGTAAACACTTGCACCACACCACACTCATCACATAGTCCCTCAAAA
Source organism: Protopterus annectens (assembly GCF_019279795.1). Taxonomy (NCBI): domain Eukaryota; kingdom Metazoa; phylum Chordata; order Ceratodontiformes; family Protopteridae; genus Protopterus; species Protopterus annectens. Next base: position 1,303,263,269 of record NC_056735.1, read on the forward strand.
CTTACACCACCAAAACACACACATAGAAACACAAAACACACACCTACATTTGCGGAGGCTCTCAATAAAAATCTGCCAAGCAACAGGGACTTCCAAAGCAGAAAGGCAAGCAACCTCCACCCCAACACAACCCAAATAACACATAGCCCACAAACTCAGTGTGTCACTCAACCACAGCCCATAAGGCATAACAACGTACCCAACAGTCTAGTCATAGCTGACTCTATAGTCAGGCACACTGATGTTCCACTCACCAGGCTAGACAAGGAGAAAGTTACTGTTAGCTGCCTGTCAGGTGCCTGGATCCACCACATAATGCACGCACTCAGATCACTCCACAGCAAGTACAAATATGACTCTGTCACTGTCCATGTTGGTGTGAATGACCTGAGACGTACCTCCCTGGACTACATGAAAAGAGACATGAAGGAGCTGTCCGATCTTGTAGCCCAGGCCGGTATGACCCTAGCCCTGAGTAGCATCCTGCTATCACCCAGAATGATACCACAGAACAAGGACAAAATGATTGATTTCAACAATTGGCTAAGCTACTGATGTCATTCTAAGGGGATCCAGTATCTGTCTGCCTGGGATGACAAGATCGACAGACCACGATGCTTTGCCAGAGATGGCCTGCACCTGTTGCCCTTGGGATTCCAGATACTGGCTAAGGCTCTTGCCACCCCTACAGTGCCTTCTTTAGGCAAGGTTCAAATGACAAACTCATCACCATAACAGGTACAAGCAAGCAAAATCTGAGGGTAATGCCACACTACTCAATCTCTTTTGTTTCATTTAATTCTATGTAAATATGTAATTGGCAAATGTATTACATGTATGTACAGATAATATATAAGAAAACATTTATGTGATTTTTCTTTTTATGTCACTCTATATCACATATTGTACTTTGTTTTGAGCTTTTCTCCTCATGTCTCCTCTCAAAAAGGGTATCTGCCCAGTTGGACTAACCTGGTCAACAAATGTCAAATAAATAAATAAATAAAATAATAAATAAATACAGATTCATATCATTAGGTAGCTATAGAGAACATCATTGCAACTCACTGAAAAATCTAACTAGCTGCTAAGAACTGCAAGGTCTGCTCTGCTGCTTTTACTCTTCCCATGTAAGTCACTAAACTCCTTCTGTCTGCCACTAACAGATAAACTGCAGCACGCACACACACACACACACACACACACACACACACACACACACACACACACACACACACACACACACACACACACACACACATTTTAGAATGTTTCACCACACGCTTAGCTGAATATTGACTTCTGCCAGTTATGATGCTAAATAATAATATGGGATTTGGAACACACTCTGACCTTCTAGAACTCTTGCTTGTTCATCGAAATTAAATCTTTCCTTTCTGAACAATCTTCAAAAGCAAAGAAGATCTTAATGGAGCAAGTTTCTAGTGAGAGGTAAAAAACAAAATGCAAGTCAACTGTCCTGTGGAGGAAATGGGTATTGCCAAACAGATCATTGCCTTAGTTCAGTTTTATGTAGAAGATTATGGTCATGTCTCTGATTATAATCTAGCTGTAATATGCTCTTACAATGGATGTCTAGAAACTGACCTGTCTTGAAGTGAACTCTAACATCCATTTAAAGAACGTTAAACTATTTGGTTAGTACTGGAGATATCCAATAATAGCTCTTTGCGGTAAATAGACCTTTTCCTGCTGCTACCTTTTATAGAAAACAAAGTGTAAGAGAATTATGTGTGTACAGGTTTCACAGTTAGTGCTGTCATACAGTTCATTGTAGGGAGCGGAGATTTAGCTGCTCCAGTATACTACCAGATGTAGAAGAAGTGTTTTAGAACTTTCAGAAATGCTGCACACACAGTCCTGTCCTTATTTATTTTTATACTTGTTTACTGTGATAGTGCACTGATCACAACTGACCATTTACACGTACTGCCTGGGTGAAACAATTCACAAAGAAAGCAAAAGCTGAACAAAGAAGAAGTAAGTTGTACAAAGAGATCAGAAAGTAACAATATATAATTGTACAGTAGCATTTAACAGATGTAACAATTATGAGAGAAATGCACATTTTACAATTTTACATGACTATATTTCAGGTTTAAAAGTAAAAACAAGAAGGTGCACCATGCGCTGTGTTCCGTAGAAACAATGAAGACTTCTCTCCTTAAATAAGCTTCCAAGTTTTATTGTAAAACAAAACGACTGCAGTACAGGTTAGCGCTTTCACGTTTATCACAAACGCTTCTTCAGACATAAAATGCAGTCAGAGACCCTCCCTTTAAATAGGAACAATTAGATCACTTCCTTAGCAGATAATCCACTCAATCAACATAATGTCAAAACAATAAAACATATAGAAATAATATAACATATATAAATACACCATCTCAAAATAAAATGACTATTTGATGAACTAATGATTCAGTGGTCTGTTAGCTAAAAACGGTTTGAGTGCTATCCTGTCATTCAAACCAAATTTGTGGGCCTGTAACTTAAGTATCCACTTGGCCTCCCTCTCTTCAGTTGAATTTTTAATATCACCCAATCTGCTGGTCTTAGTAACCAATTCCAAAACTTGAAATTTAAATGTATGTGAACAGCCTTTGTCTAACACATGTTTCGCTAGGGCATTGATGGTATTGCCCTTGCCTATGGCGTAAATGTGTTCTCTGATACGTTCTCGTAAAGATCTCGTAGTCATGCCAACGTAAAAAACGTGGCATGTCTGACATGTGGCAACATAAACTAGATTGATAGACCTGCAGTCAGCATATCGCTTGAACTTATAAAACCGCTGTGTTGCTGGATGTATAAAGCAATCAGTGCAACATATATAATTGCATTGTTTGCAAGAATTACAGGCAAAAGTGCCTATCTTCTTCAGTGATCTATCATTCGGGCTATTCCTATCATAACATAGTAGTCTGTTGAGGGATAGCATGTTTCTGTAGGCTACTCGAGGTCTCTCTTCAAGCAAATCCTTAATTTTGTCATCCACCATTAAAATTCTCCAATTTTTATTCAAGACATCTAGGACCTGGTTGTTCCTGTTAGTATAAGGAAGGACTAGTCTATTGACTGGGGACTTATTGTCTCTTATATTCAAATTTTCAAAGGAACATGGTCTATTCAATAGGGGGGCTCCAATGTTGTCCCTATGAACATCCCCCATGGCAATGTCAGCAAATACTTGCATTTGATCATAGCCTCTACTAATAAGGTTCTTAGCTAGTTCTGTTTTGTGATACATCCAGCAACACAGCGGTTTTATAAGTTCAAGCGATATGCTGACTGCAGGTCTATCAATCTAGTTTATGTTGCCACATGTCAGACATGCCACGTTTTTTACGTTGGCATGACTACGAGATCTTTACGAGAACGTATCAGAGAACACATTTACGCCATAGGCAAGGGCAATACCATCAATGCCCTAGCGAAACATGTGTTAGACAAAGGCTGTTCACATACATTTAAATTTCAAGTTTTGGAATTGGTTACTAAGACCAGCAGATTGGGTGATATTAAAAATTCAACTGAAGAGAGGGAGGCCAAGTGGATACTTAAGTTACAGGCCCACAAATTTGGTTTGAATGACAGGATAGCACTCAAACCATTTTTAGCTAACAGACCACTGAATCATTAGTTCATCAAATAGTCATTTTATTTTGAGATGGTGTATTTATATATGTTATATTATTTCTATATGTTTTATTGTTTTGACATTATGTTGATTGAGTGGATTATCTGCTAAGGAAGTGATCTAATTGTTCCTATTTAAAGGGAGGGTCTCTGACTGCATTTTATGTCTGAAGAAGCGTTTGTGATAAACGTGAAAGCGCTAACCTGTACTGCAGTCGTTTTGTTTTACAATAAAACTTGGAAGCTTATTTAAGGAGAGAAGTCTTCATTGTTTCTACGGAACACAGCGCATGGTGCACCTTCTTGTTTTTACTTTTTGTACCTGTTTTTGCTTTGAAGGTGCTTCACCTGGTAGGATTTGTTTGTTTTCTATATTTCAGGTTTGCATCATAGTGGAAATGCTGTGGGGTAATTAGATTCAGGGCAGAGGATGGTGGGGGAGGTGGAGGTAAGAGGTGATAGTAGTACAAAGAGTAAGGCTAGACGCCGTGAGGCCGTTTCATGATGTGGCCTGCTGTATGACAACTGCAGTTTGATTTGTTGTTTAGGAATTTTTAAATTCAGCTCTGAAAGCAGGGAAGGTGATTGCAGTTCTTTTGGGTGGGGCTGGATTCCCATATTTTAGGCACAGGGCTCACAAACAATAGTTAGAAATTAAATGTATCCAATTCATCTTGTAATTTTAAAATCTGTAATACATTAAAGATAGTTATACACAACAAAGAAGTGTGATGGCATAAAGTGTATTACACCTTTTGCAACTGTTTTAGCTTCACACTGATGTTCTGTGGTGGCCACTTTTTATGCTCTAGTGTAAGAATACAGTTTAACAGAACTAAACAGTGTTTAACTATCTTTGTATCTTTCTAACATCAGCCAGGTGCTTAAGAAAGTTGTGTTCTTTCATTATTGGAGTATTGTAATAGGGCTGTATGTTCTTTGTGAAATTTGCTCTGAATGATAAATGAAAAGGAAGCCCTTTTAGTAAATTAGGCACCAAATTAAGTCATATACATGGTTTTGCTATACCTATATGATACATAGTGATTCTGCCTTGGTATTATGTCCCAGGTGATGCTTGGGATCCATGAAGATTGCCCTGTCATTAATAATAACAATTGTATTCACTGATGAACTGCAGAGCTCCTGGAGATTAACTTGTTCTAAAAGTATTTTGAGTTTCTCTGTTATACTACCAAGCCATCAAAATACTTTTTCCCCTGTTCTTAAAATGAGCTATAATATTTACTTCAGTGACTATGGGAATTAAATGATAATAAGAAATGTTCAAATCTTTTATATTTACTGGTCTAGAAATCAGAAGCTCACAAATTACCAGATTATATCCTATTATGTTATGCTATAATCCTTTTTTACTTGTAAAATAGTTTATTTCAAGTATCCATATAATGAGATGGACACAAATGGTTTGATATATATATAGTTCCCTAGAACAGTACATATATGTCCCTTATGTTTAGTGCTAGATGGCCTTTATATACCTTTTTTATACATTTTGATACATAAGTTACATTTTTTGCATAGGCACATATATTACGGACATTATAGTAATTTTTTGCGTGTTGATTGTAGGCTATGCATTTCATTTTATCCATTTTCTATGACAATACATTGTTTTTATGTGTTTTTAATTAATGTATTTATTGTAATGCTTGTTGCATTTAAAATTTTTATGTAGTGTTACCATCCAATAGGATTGATTGTGTCAGTATATATACCACTGCATTTTATTGTATTTGTACGTCTGATGAAGCCGTTTGGGTGAAAGCGCTAACGTTTGTGTAATAAATTTTATCAGATCTGTCTTACAGTACCTATTTTTTATTGAGTTACATCTACAATTGCTTTTGGAAGAATTTATCCTCAGAATTTAGCTGCATACTGGACATTTTCCACCATTTAACCCTGTATTCTTTGGTATACATCGTTTTTCTTATTTACTTATCAGGGTTTGAGCTCCGTTGGCTTGGTGTGCTCGCTTACGTGTTTCTTGGGTGTTTATTTTTTCTGCACCAGCCCAGGAGGATGGCGGATAAACTAGATGGAAATGTTGAATTACCTTATGTTCCGGTTACTGCTGAGATGATTAACCGGAAGGGAGAACGTTTCAGGAACTGCGTAATGGGGATTGACAACCTATTGATGCTGTATGAACCGATGCTGGAACCGCATGAAGATGGATGCAGCGATGTTAATCTGACTGAGGACTTGAATCGTTTAGAAGCGGACTTTCTTAAATTGAAAAAGTTGCAGTTACAGCGCCAGCATTTCGAAGTCTGCCTGGCGAAGCAGATTGTGCCTCGTGGGCTGCGTGTGCTCAAAATGCCCACCTCAGGTAACGCACATCCAGAATTGTTATATAAGTGGCAGAGACTCAACCTTGAGTTGAGTTTTAATTATATGCGCCTGCTGAATGACTTTTATTCATCCGAAGAGGATGTATTGCGTAAGTCTGTGAATGATTTACACGAACGGGTTAGGCAGAGGTATGATAATGCTACCACGGACATTAGACTTGATAGAGTGCTCGATAACATTTCTCTTTTCGAGAAACGGTTATTAGAGCAAAAGAAAAGCAAGATATTGAGAGACACTTATGATTTCAAGAATAACAATGTTTTTACTTGGCCGAGATTTCAAGATAGCAGGGACAGAATGAACAATGCTGGTTCTGCCAGCAGACATGAGAAAGCATCGACTATATCGGCTTATGGACTTGACTCTGGAACTAGTAATGTGAATAATGTGAATGTTTTAGATAGTGATGTATGTACTACTAACAATAATGTTTGTGATACAGTGCATTCAATAGACACTGTTATTGGCCCTATAGTGCCACCTGTTATGGATGAATGCAATTCTGTTAGTAGGGGTTTAGTAGATCCCAATAGCAATAACATAGGACGAGCTTTGAGTAATGATTTGGTGGTGAGAAGGAAGACACATATGACAGATGTTATTCCACCCACTCCTAATGATCAGACCACTTATACCCCTTTCCCCATAGCACAGCAGCAACGTGCAGGGAGGAACAGGTCCATGAGCAGGGGCCGTCAGAAGAGGAAGGGTTCGGGCAACGAAACATACGGCCCGACCCTAAAGAAAATGTGGGAAAGAACAGTGACTCGTTGATAATTAATATTTCTAGTAGGTCATTAACCACATATGAAGAACAAGTTCTTAATAAAGGACTAAGCTTTATTCCGACTAGTAATGCAGATATGGTTGATTCCATTATTGATATCAAGACATTTGTTAGGAATATACAATTGAAGTTAGATTTTGGAAAAGGAAATGTATTGGGTACTAATAGTGACTTTCGTCCGAATAGTACATATGTACCTCAATTACATCCTATGCTGGATGTGTTCTCTAAGTTAGTTGAGAATGAGATTTATTTATACTATGAAGAAGGTAATAGACCTAGATATACGTCTAATTTGAGTTTTAGACAAAGACAAGCCTTAAACACGTTGATAGCAGATACTACTATAGCTATCAGACCAGCTGATAAGGGTGGTTCTATAGTGGTGATGGACACCGGTATGTACGTTGATACCATGGAAGAACTTTTAAATGAAGATGCATTTTACCAACAAGTCGATATGACCAGAATCACAGAAATGGTCTTTAGTGTGTATTTTATGCTAGATGACTTGATTGCATCTAGCTTGATATCCAAAGACCTTTATGATTATTTGAAGGTCAATAATCCCAGAATACCTATAATACAAGGCCTTCCTAAGGTGCATAAGTCACTCATTAAACCACCCATGAGACCCATAGTTGCAGGTCAGGGTTGGTTAACAGAACCAATGTCAGTATATATAGAACATTTTGTACGGCCTTTGGTAGACATGGTCCCTCATATCCTTAAGGACAGCAAGCAATTTTTATTAGAATTATATGCTTATTTAAAAGAGAAGACTGACTCCAGTGAATATTTATTGGTCACCCTTGATGTGGTGAGTCTCTTTACTGTGATTCCCAATGAAATAGGGGTCATGTATATGCAACGTTTTTTGCATGCCTGTTCTACGTTCTCTGATGAGAAAATAGACATGCTATGCCTATTCATGGAGACTATCTTACAGAATAATGTCTTTATATTTGGTGAATCCACATATATACAAAAAGATGGCGTAGCTATGGGCACACCCTGTGCCAATAGCTACGCCAATATAGTGATGGCCCAATGGGAGGAGGAATTCCTTTTTCAGACTAGTGATTATAAAAACAATGTGGGGTGTTATAAGAGGTTCGTGGATGACCTCTTCTTT
>NC_056735.1:1303276229-1303353729 GCF_019279795.1 Protopterus annectens
ACAGAAGGATGACTAGGTGACTGGTAGTAGGAAGTATGCAGCTGCAACTGTAAAGATAGTTTTCCTTGGGAGGTTAAAGTTAACAAGAAGCCAGTTTGGCCAGAGTCTATGGCATTTGGTAAGCATTACACAGCCTACTTCAAGCTTGTTTCCTGGTCTGTCCACTTGAATTGACTTCTAAAAGGTAAAGTAGAAACTGAACGCTAGTGAGTCAAACTTCAGCCATGTTTCTATAAGAACACATATGTCAGTCATAAGCTGGGATAGCCACAGCTGTATGTGATGAAGCTCCCTTGTGATACCTACAGAGTTTAAGCATCATATTTGTGGTTGTTTGAGGTGTACAGTGGTATGGATAGGTGTGGAGTTTTCCTGTGGTATTGAAGCCAAGGTTGCTATGGATATCACAGAAGTTAAGGAGTGTGAGGGCAATTATTATGTAGTTTGATTTGCATTTGTGATGTTTGGTGTCAAAATAATGGTGAAGATGTGTTTTCTTTTAACTGCAACTAGAGATGTGCAAGAAATTTTTATTGCTGGCAGCAAACTAGAGGTAAGAATCACATGAAGCATTCTAATGGTAATTGACATTGGTAATTGAAATAGGGGGATGATGTTGCAAAGTACCAAGTTTATGGAAGTGGATAGAAGAAGGACTGTATGAATGGCTGGGTGGAATTTGTTGAGGTTCGCATGGTTGTTATGGGTAGCTGTGTAGGAAGCATCAGTCACAGTTAGAGGCAGTGCTGAGGTTAGAGGCAATGCTGAAGTTGTCAGGTGATTAAGAAGGTTGTAGTTTGCAGTTTGTATTATTCTGTTGACTTAGTAGTTCCAGAGGACTGTCTTTTCTTACCAGAGATGGAGTGCTGCAGTGAAGTGTACATGGTAAATAATATGTTCACAATGCAAGGCAATGGTGAAGATGGCATAATGGTTAAGGTGTTTACCTTACATACACAAGGTGCAGAGTTTAATTCTCACATGGGGTAATTGTATAGGCTTAAAATGGCCCATAACAGCAGTTAGCCTGGTACTAACCTGTGAACAAGAACTATAACTGTAGGGATATATGGAGTAATATGGTTTGAGAAGGGAGTATGACTAATGAGATAAGGACAGTGGCAGAGGGAATTCACAAAAACCTCACCAAGACAGTGCTAAATACCGGGAAACTCAAACAAAGTACCAAATGTTCCAAAACTTGCATAAAAATCTCTTTTATTAAAAGTATCATGAACAATCCAAAGAGTTAAGCTCTTTGATTCCAGTAGGAACTTCTTCAGAACTCAATTATCAGAAAAAATGTTGCTGTTAAAATAGGTTAATAAAAACATACACCCATCCTGTTAACCAATAAAAATCACTTAATTCTCAATTGCTTCAACTTTAAACATGAGCTGATGGACACTGCCTCATTTAATCCAGGGTTCTGGGTTGCATTCAACTTAATTTGCTATTTTAATTCACAAAAGTTAAAGATGTTTATCAACAACCCTTACCTGCATATCCTTGTCTATATTAGTTATAATTAAAAATCGAAAAACAGTGTCAGAGAGGCTGTGGAGGCAGTCACGGTTGGTGTTAGGTATGTACAAAGGTAGAGACCGGGCTGGTGGAGAGGGATGGGGTGGGAGGGGACTGAAATGGGCCACCAATCAGCAAGACCGGTATCTGGCCAATGTGTGCATTTGTACTGCAATGCCAGGCAGACCTTAGATGTATGAGATCAAAGAACACTACACTCCATAGCAATAGGCAGTAACAAGCAGAGGACAATATGCTTTTTGTACAAGGACCACAACTGTTGGTAAAGTGTCAGAACTGGAGAGACTACAAAGTGAATTTCTCTTAGCTTAACTGTTTAGGGGGAGGGAAGCAGGAATCCTTAATGTTGAGTAGATAGCAATTTCTACATTTATGTATACATTGTGACTGCATTATTAAAATAGATCTTTTTTAAACTTGGATTGGGGTCTGTGATGGTTGTGTGGGTGATTTAGCTTTTAATGAGTGCCAAATAGCATCATGGAGCTTTTCTACATATTAATAAGTTTATTTTTGTAGAATCATTTCCAGTTAGCTATCAAGACAGACTGAAATACCTTCTGTAGGCAGGAAGCAGGCTTATTCCCTTCAAGGAAAAAATATCATTAGTGTAGCACAGATAGTTGGTATGACGGAGATTCCAGGAAAAATAGTTAAGAAAGAGTGAAAAGAGAAGTAGGCCCTGTACAGAGGCTTGAGGAGCAATTTTGTTGCAATAACCTTATAAGTTGGTATTATTAAGTTGAAGGAGAGTAAAGGGGCAGTTGGAAAAGTAGTTTTTGAACCATTGCAGGACATCATTAGCGAAACCTTTCTTAATATGCTTGTGAAATAGGAAGGTATGATCAGAAGTGTTAGAGGTTTTGCTGAGATTGAGAAAGACAGTGCCAGTAATTTTGCTCTGTTCCATTATGGAGTAAATCTGTTCAGTTTCCTTTATGTTTCCATTAGAATAGTCTAGCTTCTCTAACTTTGCCTCACTGAGTTTCATCTACCATTTCTAGGAATAAGTCAGCTTCCTATGCTTTAACTTTATTACCTGAATATAATATTCAGTACTACTGTGTTTTCCTCTTTTCCTTTCCTTCAGTGCCCCTGGACATCAAATTGTGCCACGTGTCACCTAAACAGCAGGCACACTGCTACACATCACATCAGTGAGAAGTGGTCTTGAGTAAAAGCTGTACCTGTTAGCAGTAGTCTATTCACAGGTTTGTAGTGGGCCATTTTAAGCCTACCCAGTTATACCATGTGAGAATCAAACACTGCACATGGTGTTTTTAAGGTAAACACTATTATGCTTTGTTGTTGTCCAAGCTAAGCAAGTTTAACATGAAGTGCTTAGCTGTATATTAATGTAAAGCGGACAATTAATTTCCTGTTCTCTGCTGGAAAATGGCTGTGACATCCTCATAAAGGACTAGTACTTTCACTGTAAAGCTGTTGACCTAATTGGCCACTGTCCATGGAAGTGAGCACTAGATTACACTGCCTAAACCAGTTACTTTGTTCCCCTCACCACTTGATCTCTGCTTTCAGTAACTGAAACAAAACCTGTTTTACTTTGTGTTTTTGTGCTGATGGCTTAGCAACAGCTATAAACTGATTGCTTTCTGAGGTAAAGAGTCTCCCAGGTCAGACTACAAAGCAGTCTAGGTATGATGTCCATGTGGAATTGTGGATACATTCAAACTTCCATACACATTTTTTTCCCCAAGTAACTGTATTAGTATGTACTCCTAGATCTCCCCCTGACTTAGGTCTCCACTTCCACTTGGTCATCACCTTTCTCAACAAGATAGGTATGTGTCATGTACCATGTGATATTTGTTCTCAGTTTGTTTTATGAGTGTGTTGAAAAGTGGAAATACTTTGGCAGTGCTTTGAAGCTGTACTTTTATTGCAGTTGGGAGAAGATTTATGTGTTGAGACTGTGCTCTTTAATGGGTATGTGATTCATGTGTGCAGTTTCATGTGCTGATACTCTGATATACACAAATTTCTCTTCACATTCTAATTAATTAGATGGATGCTTTCTAAGTGATGGTTTTGCATAGCAGTGTAGTGCTATAGTCTGATAATTTGCTCTGTATAACCCTACACGTTTTATTTATTTTTCCCTATCAATGCACTACCTGTTGTACCTATTTTGTCCTTAATTTCATAAACTTTAACTTCCTTATACTCTTGGAATAGACTGAGGTGAATAGTGGCTATGATATCCCCCCAAAGGACTAATCTAAACACTGTGGACCTCATTGGTCACTGTCCATTCATGTCACAATTAGATTATACTGTCTAAAATAGTTATTTTATACCCTAGCTCCATGGCTTCTGCTTTACGTAACTCAAATAAAACCTGTTTTACTTAAGTTTTCATGCTAATTCCTCAGCATCAGCTATAAACAGATGTCTTTCTGAAGTAATAATCGTGATGTCCATGCTGATTTCTGGCAAACTGACACTTTTATACCTCATTGTGGCCTAAGTCACTGCATTTGAATGGACTCCTAAATCTTGCCTTCAGTTAGATCTCCACATTCACTTGGTCACCACCTTCCTCTGCAGGGCAGGTATGTGTCACTTGATATAGCATTTCAGCTTTTTTTCTGAGTGTGTTGAACAGGTAAAATGCCTTAGCAGAGTGCTGCATCTGTATTGTTTTCATTGTAGTTGGAGAAGCTATACATACATTGAGATTGTGCCCTTTAACATACATTTGATTAATGTATGTAGTCACATGTGCTGATGCTTTGATATATACAAATTTCATTTCTGTTCATGGGTTCATAGGTAAATACTTAGCAATCACACCACTACAAGCCTAGACAAAAAACACTATTCGTAAGTTCCCACTAGCCTAAAGCAGAGTTAGAGAATTGGGGGGGGGGGTTGAGGATGCCCACCCAGTTGAAGGAGACAAGAATGCTACTCTGCTTGACATGTAGTAGAACTTTGTTCCAAAGGAGAGTGATAGATTGGAATTTGAATCTATCATGCTGATGTATCATATTTATCTGGTGATGAAGGTTTAATTCCTTTAACCAGGTATTTGAGGTACAATTAGTTTTGTGAAGGAAAAGGAGATCAAATAGGATTGGATCTTTCAGGACTCAATAGCCTAGACACAGAACTTCATGAAGGAGTCTGTATGAGAATGAATACAGAGAATGTGCTGCCAGCATCTACTGATAAGTAAGATTTTTGAGTTATGAACCTCTGAGGTCTTTCAATATGTGTGATATGTTTAGAAATACATGCCAAAGGGTGTATTATATTCAATAATGGCTCTGATAAGATATGAATAAAGGGGGATTAATACTTCTTTGGATCTAGTGGAGATGCCTTTGGAAATGAGATGAGCCAGATGAAAGGCTGTCTGAACTACTATGGAGACATGATGGTCAAAATGATAAGGAATTATCAACAACAGTACCTAGATCCTTTACAACAGTGTCTTATTAGAAGGGTACATCTCCTATACAGTAAGTGAAATTGTTCTGTTTATCAAAATGAACTATGCTACATTGTTTTCCATTTCATTTGAGACCATTGCCTTTGCACCAATTGTTAAAAATGTCTCGCACATGTTGGAGCAATAGTGAGTCAGTTAAAGATCGAATAACACTCAACTTACAGTTGTCTGTAAACATAGTTAATCATAGGCCAGGAGTGCTGTTCACATACTAATTAATTTGATAGATACTAACTAAGTGAAGATTTTATAACTTGTATAGCAGCCTAGTGCTATAGTCTGATAATCTGCTATACAACCCTACATGGTTTATCACTGTGTTTCTCTATTATCTACATAATTTCATACACTTTATAAACTTCCTTCTAGTACTAGAATAGCCTAGACTCTCATACTTTACTTTACTGTGTTTCTTTCTCCATCGCAAGGAATAAGCTAGCTTCCTATTCCTTAACTTTATCTTCTCCATTAAAACTGTAGTGTTTGTTTGTTTTTCCTTTCTGTTCAGAACCCATTGACATCAAATTGTGTCATCTATTACTCAAACAGCAGGACCTCTGCTATATGTTACATCACTGTGAACTGGCCCTATGTCAAAGTTGTACCTGTGATTGCTGTTTAATACATACCATGGCAGGGCACAGAAATAGGACATGAATGGCTGGGACTGGAGGAAACCGGAAGATGTATCATGTATCAGGCCACCTGGTTGGAGTGCCACTAGAAGAAACGGACCTTATTTATTTAGTTAGTTTTTGCTCTTGACCTAAGGCACCTGAAGGGTGGGGCGGTGTGGAAGCCGCAGAATGGGTACTATCTGAAGGAAGCACAGAAGTCCTTTTTTTGGCACTTCACTTAGTTGGTGGGACTGGCACAGGGTGATGTTTCATTCAGCTATGCTTCTGCTTGATGCCCATCCTGAGTTGTGGGCAAATTTACACTTCCATCCCCCATTTCAGACTGGGCTACTGTACTAGAATGTACTACTAAGTCATTCCCTCAGTTGGTCTCCACATTGACTTGATCATCACCTTTCACCACAAGACAGGTATGTATTATGTGTGCTGAACAGTGAAAAGGCCTTGGTGGTATATTATACCTGTATTGTTTTTATTAATGTTAAAGAAGCTTTATATATCTTGAGACTGTGCCCTTTAACATGTATGTGATTCATGTATGTTGGTTCATGTGCTGATGCTTTGAAATATGCACATTTTTGTTTACATACTAATTCATTTGAAGAATTCTTACTAAGTGATGGTTTTATGTATAGACATGTAGTGATATTGTCTAAGATGCATTAAATGGCCATACATAGTTTAGCACTGTGTTTTTCCATCAGTACACCTCATTACACCTGTTTTGTCCTTTCTTTTGTACACTTTGTTAAATCATTCTACTAGTAGAATAGCGTAGCTTCTCTTACTTTGACTCGCGGCGTTTCTTCTTCCATCTGTAGGAATAAGCTAGCCTTCTGTGCTCTAAAGTTATCACCTTCATCTAACATTCAGTGCGGTCGTGTATTACTCTTTTTCTTTCCCTTCAGAGCACAAGGACAACAAATTTTGTCCTCTGTCAGTCAAACAACAAAAGCTCTGCTGAACATCACACCACTGAGAACTGCCCCTGTGCAAACGTTGTACCTGTAAGCACCAGCTTACTGAGATCATTTGTTGTTCTGTAATGTAAGCATGTTTAAAATGAAGAGCTTAGCTGTATATTAAAGTAAAGTAGGCAGTTCATACTCATTGCTGGACAGTGGCTGTGACATCCTCCTAAAGGACTTGTCCTTATGCTCTAAGGAATGCTGACCACAATGTTCACTATTCATTATTGTGACCATTAGATATACAGCGTGTAAACCATTTGCTTCTTACCCCAAGTCCCATGGTCTCTGCTTTCAGTAACTGAAATCAAACCTATTTTTGTGTTGTTTTTCTATGCTAATAGCTCAGCACCATTTACAAACTAAACACCCTGGTAGTTAGTCTCCAGTCCATTTTATTGTATAAAAAATCAATTAAGTGCTTTCATTAAACACAGTTGGCTTCATCAGAACAAAGAAAAATAGTGTAGTAATCCGCCCCTACATCCCCTGGTAGCCATTTTTGAGAAGGCTGTTAGAGATGATCTTTATAAGATGTGGGGGGGGGGGGGAGAAAGTCTTTTTCAACCTTAACTCCAAGGAAAGGAGGCTTATTCAGGAAGTAAGAGAGAAAAAAAGCATTCAAATTATGACCCCAGACAAAGATGGGGGTATTATAGTTTTCAATTCTGAGGACTATGCCAATGTCATGCAGGAAATTTTGTTTAATGTCGAAAATTACTCTCAAGTTTCCAAAAAACAAATACACATTTCTTATCAAAGTATTGATAGCGTTTTATATGAATATGTATTAGATCAAAGAATTTCCAAAGAGGTTTATGATTTTCTTTCTAATTCACATCCCAAAGTATCGGTTATGTTTGGGATACCAAAAGTACACAAGAGTATTGTGGCCCCTCTTTTAGGCCAATAGTGGCAGATGGAGGTTCTAAAACACACAATTTAGCTGTTTATATAGACAGAATGATAAAGCATATTGTGGAGGGGGTACCACATTTGGTTAAAGATTCATGGGACTTCCTGGGGCAATTAAAATCAGAATTATGGTCCCCAGGAGTTACTTTTTTGACTATTGATGTCCAGGATCTTTTTTCCTGTATTCCCAAACAAGAAGGTTTAGCAATATTTGAGGATGTACTTTTTACCTGTTTCCACCTACAACATGATCAGGTTACCATGCTATGTGAAATCATGGCCCTGATTCTTGAAAATAATTATATATTTTTTTGAGGGGCAATATTTTTTATGCTAACCTTGTTTTATTGAGTTGGGCAAGGGAATATGTTTTTAAAAGTGAATATTTCTCAGAGATTCTCTCCTATAACAGGTTTTTGGATGATATTTGCATTTTATGGAGAGGTAAAAAAGACTCTATACCTGCTTTCATTAAGTATTTGAATAGTACCACCACTTTTTTTAAAATTTACCTTTGAGTGTCATGATGATGAAATAAATTATCTGGATACAAAGATAGTAAAAGGAAAAGAAGGTTTTATTGCTCAAGTATATCATAAGAAAACCTTCTGCAATAGCTATTTACATTATAACAGCCATCACCCACTGTTTCAGAAGAAAGGCATCATTAAAGGTCAGGCTATTAGAATAGCCCATCTGAAGGAAATGTTTTTAGATAGGGGTTATCCTGGTGAATTTATTGATGCCATTCTGAGAGAAGTTTTGGATGAATGGGGTAAAAAAATGTATACTGCTTTTAGGTAGGGGGTTAACAAAACCCCCCCCCAGGTAGGTGTAGATGTAGATGGTGGGACAAATATTGATTTCCAACAAGCCTGTGTGATTCAATATAGTCCTAGTCTTAATAAAAAACTGGAGTATTTTCAAAACCAACAATGAGGTGTACCAAGTTTTGGGTGAAAAACCCACTTTTTCTACCAAAATAGGACCTAATTTAAAGTTGGTTTTAGAAAGGTAAATTCGTAATGGTGGAGCTAACAACAGCCTAAATGGTATCAGACCCTGTGGTAGATGTTCTTATTGCCATTACATTCTACAAGGTACCCCTATTACCTTGAACGTATCACCACAAACCAAGTTGCAATCCATTAACGCATAACACACAAAAAAACATTTTACTTCTCACCGTCAAACATCAAAAAAAACAGAAGTAATTAATAGGTAACAAATGCTCTTCCCTGCGTCTAAAAAATAAAGTTTAAAGATCTTGGTAGTGTGTTGTATGTGTATTGTTTTTACTGCAGTTTGAGTAGCTTTACATTTGTTGGGATGGTATCCTTTGACAAGTATGTGATTCATGTATGTAGATTCAAGTGCTGATGCTTTGATGTAAACACATTTCTATTCATATACTAATTAATTCGATGGATGTTTACTTAAGCAATGGTTTTATACCTTGCATAGCAGTGTAGTGCTATATTCTGATAATTTGCACTGTACAGCCCAACATAGTTTATCTCCAAATTGTTCCATCAATACACATCCTGTTGTAACTATTTTGTCCTGACTTTCATAGACTTTGTTAACTTTCTTCCACTCTTAGAATAGCCTAGCTTCCCTTACTTTGTGTTTCTTTTTCCTGCTCTAGGAATAAACTAGCTTCCTATGGTTTAATTAAATCATTATATAAGATAAGATTCCTTTATTGTCATTGCACAAGTACAATGGAATTTGTAGCAATCCTCCTAAGGTACATTCATATATAATGAACATGAATAAATAAAAGAATACAATACAATACAATACCAAACAATAAAATAGTGCAAATGGCTATTATCTGTACTCAGTGTGAATGGAAACTGTTCTTAAGTCTGTTTGTCTGAGATGGAATGGACCTGGACCATCTGCCAGAAGTCAACAGCTCAAACAGGTGATGTCCAGGGCGAGAATGGTCTTTCAAGATGTTGGTTGCCCTGCTTAGACAGAAAGAGCTAAATAGTTCTTCCAAAGAGGGCAGTGAGCAGCTAATGATTTTCTGGCAGAGTTAATGATCCTTTCATGGGCCTTCCTGTCTGCTGCTGAGCTGTTGGCATACCACCTGGAAATGCAGTATGTCAGCACACTTTCAAAAAACAGTGGTAAAAAGACACCAGTAGCTTCTCCTGCAGGTTGCTTTTCCTGAATATCCTCAGGAAATGGAGTCTTTGCTGTGCCTTCTTGACTGCCTCCGTGGTGTTCATGGACTAAGAGAGATCTGCCACATGTACACCAAGAAACTTGAAGGCAGGAACCCTTTTCACACAGTCTCCATTGACATATATTTGTTTGTGATCTGCATTGTGCCTCCAGAAATCTATTATGAGCTCTTTTGTTTTGGCAGAGTTCAGGGCATGGTTGTTCTCAGTACACCATGCAGCCAGTCTTTGAACCTCATCTCTATATGTTGTCTTGTCTCTTCCTGAAATAAGTCCAACCACTGTAGTGTCATCCGCAAACGTAATGATGGTATTAATAGAATGAGAGGGGGCACAGTCATAGGTGTAAAGACTATACAGAAGGAGGCTCAGCACACAGTATTGTGGGACACCAATATTTATTCTGAGAGTGGAGGAGACTAGCCTAGTCTAACTATCTGAGGATGGTTATTCAAAAAGTCTTTAATATAATGACAGGTAGGTTCTGAAAGGCCTAGCCCAGTGAGTTTAGTGACTAGTCTTTCCGGGATAACTGTGTTAAATACTGAACTAAAGTCTACAAAGAACATCCTCACATAGCTCCCCTGCTGCTCAAGATGACTAAGTGCAGTGTGTAAGGCAGTAGAGACGGCATCTTCCTTAGACCTATTTACCCTGTAACCAAATTGGTGTGTATCAGAGATAACTGGAAGAATGTCCTTCATGTGTTGTGGAACTGGTTGTTCAAAACTCTTCATAATGACTGGAATAAGTGCCACTGGATGGTGGTCATTGAGACTACTGATGACAGGTTTCTTTGGTAGTGGAATGATCGTAGCTGACTTCAGACAAGATGGAACAGTAGATTTAGACAGCGACAGGTTGAAGATCTTTGTGAAGACCCCATTGATCTGGTCCACGCATTCTTTCAACATCCATCCCGTCACTCCATCAGGCCAGCAACCTTTCTTGCATTAACCACTTTGAGCACATGTCTTACATCATGCTGTTGTACTGTGAAGGTGTGGTTGTAGGAGGCTGATATAGATGGCATGAGACTGCTGTGGCCTATCTGCTGGAGCCTAAGTGTGACTGTCTCTGATGATGTTTCTGGTGAAGAAATAATTAAGTTCCTCAGCCATTGACACATCTCCCTCAATAACCATATGGCTACTGGTTTTATGATTGGTGATGCGCTGAATACCTTGCCATAGTCGACATGGGTCCTTGTTGGTGAAGTGGTCCTCTATATTCCTTTTATAGGACGCTTTAGCCTCCATCTCTGATGACTTTCCTTAGGTTGGCTCTATAATATAATCTCCAGTTCTGCACTGTTTTTCTCTTTTTCTATCATTTTATTAGAGCCAATGGTCATCAAATTGTGTCTTCTGTCACTCAAACAGCAGGAGATCTGCCACATGCCACACCACTGAGAACTGGTCCTTTGCAAAAGCTGTACCTGTGAGCACCAGCCCACTGAGATTACTTGTACTTCTGCATCATAAGTAAGTTTAACATTAGCAGCCTATCTGTATATTACCATAAAGCAGTCAGATGATTTCCAGCTACATGCTGGAAGGTGACTGTGACATCCCCCAAAGGAGCAGTCTTTACACTGTAAAGACCACTAACCTAATTAGTCACTGTCCATTTCTGTGACCATTACAGTACACTGTCCCTAGCTCCTCTGTCATGTCTTTAAGTGAATGAAACAATATCTGTTAAACTTTAAGCCTTCATGCTAATGGCTCAGCACCAACTATAAACGGATTGTTTTCTGAAATAAAGGGCCTCCCTGGTCAGGTTAAACAGCAGCCTAGGCTGGATGTTCATGATGAATGATGAGCAAATGCACACTTCCATACCCATTTGGGTCTGAGTCTCTGTCTTAAAAGTTACTCCTAAATCTCACCTTCAGTTAGGTCCCAGCAGCCACTTGTTCACCACATTCCTTCACAGGACAGAAATTTGTCACATAGTATAACATTTCAGTTTGTTTTATGAGTGTGTTGAACAGTGAAAAAGCCTTGGTAGTGTGTTGTAGCTGTATTGTTTTGAGGCAGTGCCCTTTAAACAAGTTTGTAGTTCATGTAGGTAGTTTCATGTGCTAATATTTTGATATTTATTAATTTCTGTCCTCATGTTAGTTAATTTGATGGATGCTTACTGACTTATGTTTCTATGGCTTGCATGTGGTACAGTGCTATCGTCTGGTAATTTGCACTATACAGCTCTACACAGTTTATTGCTGTGTTTTCCCATCAGTGCACATCTTGTTACACCTATTTTGTCCTTACTCTCATACATTTTCTGAACTTCCTTCTCCTCTCAGAGTAATCTAGCTTCTCTTATTTAGTTTCATTGTGTTTCTACCTCCATTTGTGGGAATAAGCTGGCTTCCTATACTTTATTTTATCACCTCCATGTAGTATTTAGTACTGTTGACCTTTTCGTTTTATTTTTCTTTCTTTTCAGATCCATTGGGTATCAAATTTGTGTCCTTTGTGTCTCAAACAGTGGGAGCTGTGCCATACGTCACACAAATGGAGACTGTCCCTATCCAAAAAATGTACCTGTGAGCAGCAGCCTCCTGAGATGACTTGTTCTTGTGTAATGTAAGCAAGTTTAACATGAAGACCCTAGCTGCATATTAACATAAATTAGTAAGATAATTTCCTGTTCTGTGCTCCACGATTGCTGTGACATTACCATGCTCCACAATGCTGTGACATTACCTCTCCCAAAGGAATCGTCCTTACACTCTAAGATCCGCTGACTTAATTGATTATTATCTATTCATGTGACCCTTAGATTACCTTGTCTAAACCAGTTACTTTCTTCCCTAATTCCTTGCTCTGTCAGTAACTGTGTTTCCATGCTAATGGCTTAGCATCAACTATAAATTGATTGCTTTCTGAAATAAAGGGCTACCCATGTCTGGTTATAAAGCAGCCTAGGCTTGATGTCCAAGCTGAATGGTGGGCAGGTTTACACTTCTGTGCCCTGTTTGAGGTTGGTTCACTATATTAGAATGTACTCTTATATCTCCTCTCAGGTCTCCACATCTACTTGGTTATCACCTTCCTTCTCAGGACAGAAATGTGTTATGTGATATAACATTTCAGTTTGTTTTATGAGTGAGTTGAGCAGTGCCACAGCTTTGGTAGTGTATTTGTATTTTCATTGAAGTTGGAGAAGCTTTACATATGCTGACACTGTGTTCTTTAACAAGTTTGTGTTTCATGTATGTAGTTTAATGTGCTGATGCTTTGATATATACAAATTCTGTTCAAATACTAATTAATTTGATGAATGCTTACAATGTGATGGTTTTACAATTTGCATAGCAGTATTGTGTTATACTCTTTACAGCCCTACTCAGTTCATCACAGTTTTTCCCCATCAGTTCACTTCCTGTTATATATACTTTGTCTTTACTTTCATACAACTTAACCTCTACTCCGAGAGTAGTCTTTGTTTGCTTCAGTGTGTTTCTTCCTCCATCTCTAGGAATTTGCTACATATAGTATTCAGTACTGTAGAGTTTTTTTTCTCTTCTTCTTTCCTTACATAGCCCGTGGATATAAAATTGTGTCCCCTGTCACTCAAACAGCAGAAACTGTGCTGCATATCTCAGCATGAGAGATGCACTGTATTGATTCCATTTGCTATTGCAATAACATGCAGACATCTAATTGTTTCTTTTGTCGCTCAGACAGCAAAAGGTCTCTCACATGTCACACCACTGTGAACTGGCCCTGTGCAAATCTGTGACTATGAGAAGCAGCCTTCTGACATTATTTGTTCTTGTACAATATAAGCAAGCTTAACATGAAAGACCTAGTTATATAATACTGTAAAGTAATTAGATAATTTTCTGTTCTGTGCTGAGCAATGGCTGTAACATCCACCCAGGGGACTTGTCACATTGTAAGGGCCACTGAGTACAGTCACTTGACCATTAGATTATGCTGTCTAAGCCAGTTACTTCATACCCCTAGCTTTCAGTAACTGAAACAAAACCTGTTTTAGTTTGTGTTTCCAAGTTATTGGTTCAGCACCAGTTATAAACAAATTGCTTGTGAAGCAAAAGGACTCCCAGGTTGGGTAATCCCTGCTACTATCTGCTTTGCTATGCTCAGCTTCACTTTGTTGTCCTTCCCTGCCCCAATTCCTAGCCGACCACCTTACTCTATTATTATAGTACCCTTCTCTTTCTTTCCTTTGTGACACCCAATCCATATACCTTCCCAAACTACTTTACTACTATCATAAAATCACTCTGTTCCTAACTTCCATCTAATATTTAGCATAATTCAAAAAGTACTTTTTCCCTTCTATACTGCTCTGAATTTATCCACTTCTTCTGAGTTCTCTCCTTGGCAGTAACTCTAAACAAATCTTTATCAAAACTCCTTATTCAATTCATCCAAATCAATCCCTCCTCATGTAAAACAAACTAATTGTAATCTAACTTTATTATCACCACTACTGACAAAGCTTCTAACCAATATGCTGCTATATTTCTGTACTTACTGCAGAAGCCAACATCACTATCATATGTCTTCAGTACCAATAAAGACTATTCCTTCTGACACATATTTACCATAACTCACCTTAGATCCCACCTTCATATCACCTTACCTCTAACAATCTACTTTTTCTAACCTCCCCAGTGACAAACACATCAAGTTAATATCCTTACTGATGAAAATCACAGCAAACCTAATCTAAAATGTAAATTACGCAATGCATTTTTACATAATAATTCCATTCAAAAACTTATAGGGGCATTCACCTCAACCTTGGCCACACTAAACAGTAACACAGCAACCCAGCCAGCACACCTGAAAATGCTACTGGATGAATCCTAACCATGAATGTTAGAAATATATGTCAAAAACCCAATGCATTAATGCATATCTAGGTACTTATAACCTTGATAGACAAGACACTACTGAAACCTGTTCAAAGAAATATATATTAGAAAATGAAGTCATCTCTCCCTGAATTTAATATACTTACGACTGACAGAAAAAAGAAACATGCTGATGGCACTGCCATTGTCTACAAAACCTGGTTAGAAGTAACACCATTCTCCCTACAGATCTCAAAATTTAACAATGGAAACAAACTCTCCTCTTCTTCTCACAGGTCACTGTTGGTGTCTCACATGGATCAATATAAGACCATTTGCATTCATTTTTTTTATAAACAAGATAGATACTGCTACATACCTTAATACCATAGTTCAATATTCTGACAACTTCACCCTTACATGTAGATCCCCAACCATATCAACACTTCAGGACATCATCCAAACTTCACTGCTATTGAAACTTGCATAAAAGATTCATATCTACTTTTAAATTCTACAAAAATAACAAAACTTTTCTTCTAAACAATACCAAAACAAACACAATCTTTTGGTATAACCTTATCCAACAACATAAGAAATTGAGACTATAATACAAACAATACATCTGGGTGTTCTAATTGACAAATACCCTCAAATCTGATCAACAGATATTGCAAGCCTTTAAAAAACACTCCAGAAACATGACTTCCTCTATAGAACCAAACACTACCTGACAGATGATGCAAGATACACACCTTCCTTTTCCATCCCTTATATATGCCTCACCTATTCTTGCAAACCTAAATACTACACTTAAAGCTAAACTCTCCACCAGTTATAATAAAGCAGCCAGATTTGGCGCCAACCTTTTTTATAGTATACATCATTGCAGAACTCTAAAACAACTGAACTGACCTGAGCTAACATACTCACCACTTCTTACCTGCCCAGTCTTATACGTACACCATAACATGTCTAGCACTAAAAGATACCCTGAGGCATTATTCTCCAGATAGAGATGTTTGCTAAACCAATAAACCCTTAATAATCACAACAAAGTTGGGTAACTCACTATGCTCCGATTACATATCTAAGCTGTGGAAAAGCATCCCAACACACCTAAATCAGACCACAAAACCTTTCACCTTCAAGCCCTTACTAAAACAACACCTAGGTCACTTGTGGTTGTGCCTGTGCTTCTCACCTGGGTAACTATATTTTCCTTTGTCAGTTTATACCCCCTGTTTTATAACCTCTTTCCTCTTCAAAACAGCCAATATTTCTTCCACTCTTCCTCAGTTACCTTCCTATTTTAATCTTCACTTTACATTTTTATTTCTTTCTGACTTTTTCCCTTTATCCATCTCCCCCAAATACTCTCCACCCCTCACTTATAACCAGGCTCTATGTCAGTATGTACCCCAGTATTCTTAACCCTGCTATCCTTGACTCAGCAGTTATGCAATGCCCATCTCCCTCTTCTAGCTTTAACAATTATCTTCTTACTGATGAGTGTTTCACATTCCTTACCTCAATTTTATTCATTCATAACATCTGTGCTGTAACTCTCCTTACCCAAGTTATTATAAGTAATATCGAAAGTCTTCTTGTCACATATATTGGACACGAACTGGTTGTATACTAACTGTTTCTGATTTTAATATCATGTATATTGCCGTATAAGAAAATACCTGTAATATATTTGTATAGTGTCACCACAGAACAATTACCTGCTTGCATTTAGATGTCTTAAGAACTATCTATATAATCTACCCTTATAAATTATTATTTTTATCAGGAATACAATAAGTGTATCTGCTGGAGCTTTTCTCCAAAGGGCTCTGCTGAAAATGGGCTTTGCCCAGTCAGACTTTCCTGGTTAACAAAGACAAATAGATAAATAAACGAATAATACAACGAGCAAAGGGCATTTATCTGGCTTTTTTCCTAACAGGATATTTACGTCTGGGGGGCATGCTCAGGATCAGACTCGAGTAAGTATTCTGATTGAGAGCACACTGATGACAATCAGTTTTTAAGTGTACATTTTGCTTCCTTGGCTCACAAAGTTTTCATTAAGCTGCTTGATGGAGTAAAGAACAATGCATAATTATAATGTTTGGTTATAACTGTCCTGAAACAGTCATGCTGGAAAGCTTTATGCTGTTATGGTCAGGCAAGGATGACATGGATTGAAAAGTGAAGGGGAACACAGGGGAGCCATGTATGGAGTTTAAACCATCACAGTCTTCCCTGGTGACCCTAATTAAACTGCTACAAGATGTACAAGCAGATAGCAAAAAAATACAGATGACAGGGGCCATGACAACAAAGAAGGTCCAGACCCTCCATAATAGCAGGCTAGATGATCAGCATAGTGAATTAGCTGAGCGAAGGGATTTGCTGACCATTCATACTCAACAGACTGCAGAAATATTGGATTGGGGTAAAAAGTTTGAATTAAAACTGGATGATATACAAGGCAGGCCTCTGTGCAATAATGAAAGAGTGACTGGGCTGCCGGGGGGTAGAAGGAGACAATTCACTAACCTTCATACAGCTTGAGTTAGCAAAAAAGCTGAAATGTCAAAATCGTCTGGTCATAGAATGAACCCATCAGGCTTACTTCAAGGGCACAAATTAATTTTCCCAGGCACATCATTTTTTGTTGTCTGAATTATGTTCACAGGGAAGAAATTCTTCAGGTGTCCAGGGAGCATGGATCAAACTGCCATGTAGGAGGGGTGCAAGACCGACTGGCACTGGACTACAGTGTGCCCTTTTCCAAAAGGGGAACACCTTTATTCTGGTGATCAAAAAATGTAAGGAAGAAGGTTTTAAGGTAGAGCTGCATTTTCCAGCCAAACTGGTGGTCACAAATTGGGTGTTACAACTCTCTTTTCAGTTTCCAACTGAATAGGAGGCAGCTGTCCTCAAAGAGCACGAGAGCTTTAACACCAAGCACATAGGGGAGCTGAAATGTACATTGTTGTTTTCACCAGCAGCAACAAGTAAATCCCCTGAAAAGAAAAATACAAAGTAGACTCACAGATTGATCATTTCCAGCCTAGCCAGGAGAACAGGGAGTGCATCTAGATAACTGTTTCTTACCTTTGCCGGAACTAGTGGAGGAAGAAGGAAGTCTGGGGATGGACTTTAAAGAGCAAGACGCATTCCCAAGAAATATATTAACTATAGAAGACAAGCTTTCACTTTAATTTTATGAGGTGATGTGCTTTTATTTGTAGTTTGTTCTATACCTTTTTCCATTTAAGAGATGTGGTATTGCTGGGTAGATGTTCCAATCCCCCCTTCTTCTCAGGCAGACAGGGTATTCTGAGCTTTCTGCCCCTTTATTACAATTCCTGGGTTGTAAGTCAGAGGGTAGTAAAACCCAGGCCTGTGTTATTGATTTTAATAAAGCCTTTGACGCCCTTCAATGTTATGTATTTTTTTTAATGGGAGGTACTTCTTGGCATGGTGTCAGTTACTGTACAGTTGTCCACAAGTAAGTGTGATAACAAACAAGACTCAATCAATGCCATTTGAAATTTACAGGGTGAGGCATGAGGCAAGGTTGCCTCTTGTCCCCATTTCTATTTACTCTGGCAGTTAATATGCTCAGTCTTTACTTCAACCAAAACCATAGAAGCTGGGGATCCCATCTTCATGTGCAAAACCCTGGTAAACACTTGTTTTGCAGATGACTGCAAAATCTGGTAAAGTAACTCACTTGCAGACCTCGAAAAATTATTGGAGGTTTTGCAGACATTTTCCAGTATAACAGGTTTGAGTGTTAACTGGCAAAAAAATGGTTTTCGTGCCTTTAAATGAAGCAGCCCAACATTACAAAGGGGAAATCCAAAACTAGGGTTTTATTTATGGAAGCAAATGCTCACTACTTGGGATTATAGTATCCCTCAAACATAGCGATCTTATCCCAGATATTATTTCCTACTTGGTTTCTGTTTTACAGAAGAGGATAAAGGAATGGAGGGAATTAAAGCATTCACTACTGATTAAAATTGCAGTAGTCCATATGATGCTTATTCCCGAATTCCTTTTCCTAGCCAGATGCATTCCCTCCTTAGAAAAAAAAACTACAAAAATTAGTTAAGGATTTTATTTGGGATGGGAAGCATCCCAGGTTAACCAAGAAAAAAAATATTGACTAGCAAGGACTCGGACTCCCAGATCTTCCTCGTTCTGTGTTAGCAGCAGATACTACCCATTTTATACAGACTAGGGCACTCCACAGTCCAATTTTGGTCATACCAGATATTCTGTTGATTCGTGCACTTCATGCACCACACAAACCGAGAACAGTGTGGGACTCTGGAGAATAGATTATGACTTCTACTTAATAAAACAACCTCAGCCTAGGATTGACAATATGGGTATAATTTAGGACAATAAAAAAGTGCCGGTGGAGAACTCCTTTATTCTTTGGGTGAATGGATCAAAGCAGATATCTTTTTCTTCTTCACTATAGATAGGCTTGGCCCAATCACCTTCACTAAGTGACAAGGGATATGGGGCTAGCTTTTAGTTCACGTGAAGGTTATAAGTTATGCCCCTAATTATTGGTTTATTTCCACAATTATTATGCTTTTGCATAGTACTTTAATCAATTTGTGCAGTAGTTTGCTTGCTCATTGTTTCTTATGGATGGTTCTTTCAAAGTTGCACTCGTAAATAAAGGTATTTTTATTGAAATAAAAAAGTAAAATGTAAAAAAAAAACAAAAATAAGAACTTCAAGTATAAATGAAAAAGAAGAATTTGAAAAAAATGAGAAATCCAAAAATTATATTTTTTCAAAGACAGCCTTTTAGGGAATTATAATGGAACTTGAAATATTATTCAAATGATATTCATGAATAATCATTTTTTTTTATTTTCTCCTGAATAATTTTTATTTGGCTTACATATTTTCTGTTTTATCATGTTAGCATCTTGAGATGCTCCAGTGCACCTTTACATAATATATATTATCCAACCAAATAGAATAGAAAAAATAAAAGGAATAAGATGAAAAATGGAAACTATTTGAAATGTCAGGACCCACAAGATCGAGTCCCGAAAAGGGAGAGTGAATGACAGAAAGAACAGACTTACATATACTATGTTCGAAATGGCATTTCTCAGAATATTTCATTTTCTCCAAGGTATGGCAGTCTCATAGTTGGTATATATAAGTTTTGGGGGTATGAGAGGTTTGCCTCCCACATGGGAGGTGCAGGGCGGCTTGGCCCAGCCTACAAAAAGAAGTTTAAAGGAGAAGAACTATTTTTGACATTCACTCTTCTAATGTGTTTTCAATATATATATATTTTTTCAGCTGGTCGGTACAGAGCATTTTGAGTGCCAACATTTCAACAGGAAGCCTGAAAAACACATAATGAAATCACATCCTCCTACTTTTCTCCAGAGTAAACTAATCAATTCAAATCCTGAGTTTTCCCATAGATCAAATCTGCATTACACCATTAATGAAGAAAATACATTTGGGATAATGTTAAACTCTTTTTTCCTTCCCTCTTTCCAACCTCAGTCACTTATCTCTTAATCTACCATTTTCCACTCCCTTCCCCTTCATTCCCACAGATCATTCCATCCTTCACTGTAATTCACTCATCCCGCAATTATCACCCTATTTAAAAAAAAAAAACTATATATATATATATATATATATATATATATATAACACACACATATATATATATATATATATATATATATATATATATATAAACACACAGACACATATATATGTATATATATATATATATATATATATATAAAACACACACATATATATATATATATATATATATATATATATATATATATATATATATATATATGTTTCTTTCGGCTTTCCCAGTTAGGGGTCGCCACACACACACACACACACACACACACACACACACACACACACACACACACACACACACACATATATATATATATATATATATATATATATATATAGCCAGTAAAAAGCATACAAATCACTTCCAAATCATTGGCTCTACTATAAAGCCATGGACTAATCTGAATTCAGATGTTAAACTATCTTCATTGGTTGTATAAAAATGTTGAGTAACCAATGAATAGTCTATGTACATGGACTTGCTATTTGAGCAAGGAGCAACACAGAATCACAAATATCTATATGGCAACCTCAATATGCCCTTTTCACAGAGACTACATGATCTTGGAGTTAATATACATAATTAGCAGGAGGTGTGGGCAAGTGCTGTGAGGTTGGTCCTCAGAACATACGCAGTAGTCTATCGATGTGTTGATACTTCAATGTTTTGGAAGTCAATATGTAGTTTGCTCAATGTAGACCTATATGGTTTACTATCATGTTGTCGGACGGCATTCTGTGAAACTGGGATAGTTGAAAGGCAAGTTTTTCAATTCACAGAAGGCCGATCAGAGTTACCAGCTCTATTGCAGCCTGGTAAACATGATTAATATAACAAAACACAGACAACAATCCATGTATTTCAGACTATATTTAAGCAATAATCCAAGACTGGGTGTGGGTATATCAGAATTAATCCATGGTTGGCATGGTTTAATCAAGAGGTTTAAGCCCTTCACAATCACTCCTATACCAACATCTGCAATTAAAAAATACCTCTGCAAACTTAAGACAACCACTGCCCCTAACCAAATTCCATCTGAACACCTCAAATTCTCTGCAGATAGCCTAGCATATCCTGACTTGATTCTAATAAACTCTTCTATCCAAGCAAACTATGTCCTCACTTTCTATATATATATATATATATATATATATATATATAAAATACTTCTTCATAAAGGTGGCTCATCAAGCAAGCTAATAAACTATAGACCAATCACCATTCTCTCACCCTTATTCAAAATCTTGGAAAGATGTATTCATTCTCAACGTACTATATATATATATATATATATATATATATATATATATATATATATATATATATATATGTATATAAAATACTTCTTCATAAAGGTGGCTCATCAAGCAAGCTAATAAACTATAGACCAATCACCATTCTCTCACCCTTATTCAAAATCTTGGAAAGATGTATTCATTCTCAACGTACTATATATATATATATATATATATATATATATATATATATATATATATATATATATGTATATAAAATACTTCTTCATAAAGGTGGCTCATCAAGCAAGCTAATAAACTATAGACCAATCACCATTCTCTCACCCTTATTCAAAATCTTGGAAAGATGTATTCATTCTCAACGTACTATATATATATATATATATATATATATATATATATATATGTATATATGTATATGTATATAAAATACTTCTTCATAAAGGTGGCTCATCAAGCAAGCTAATAAACTATAGACCAATCACCATTCTCTCACCCTTATTCAAAATCTTGGAAAGATGTATTCATTCTCAACGTACTATATTTATATATATATATATATATATATATATATATATATATGTATATAAAATACTTCTTCATAAAGGTGGCTCATCAAGCAAGCTAATAAACTATAGACCAATCACCATTCTCTCACCCTTATTCAAAATCTTGGAAAGATGTATTCATTCTCAACGTACTCTATATATATATATATATATATATATATATATATATATATATATATATGTATATAAAATACTTCTTCATAAAGGTGGCTCATCAAGCAAGCTAATAAACTATAGACCAATCACCATTCTCTCACCCTTATTCAAAATCTTGGAAAGATGTATTCATTCTCAACGTACTATATATATATATATATCTATATATATCTATATATATATATATATATATATATATATATATATATATATATATATATAAAATACTTCTTCATAAAGGTGGCTCATCAAGCAAGCTAATAAACTATAGACCAATCACCATTCTGTCACCCTTATTCAAAATCTTGGAAAGATGTATTCATTCTCAACGTACTATATATATATATATATATATATATATATATATATATATATATATACATAAAATACTTCTTCATAAAGGTGGCTCATCAAGCAAGCTAATAAACTATAGACCAATCACCATTCTGTCACCCTTATTCAAAATCTTGGAAAGATGTATTCATTCTCAACGTACTATATATATATATGCACATATATATATGTATATAAAATACTTCTTCATAAAGGTGGCTCATCAAGCAAGCTAATAAACTATAGACCAATCACCATTCTCTCACCCTTATTCAAAATCTTGGAAAGATGTATTCATTCTCAATGTACTATATATATATATATATATATATATATATATATATATATATACATATATATATATATACATATATATATGTATATAAAATACTTCTTCATAAAGGTGGCTCATCAAGCAAGCTAATAAACTATAGACCAATCACCATTCTCTCACCCTTATTCAAAATCTTGGAAAGATGTATTCATTCTCAATGTACTATATATATATATATATATATATATATATATATATGTATATATATATATATATATATATATATATATGTATATAAAATACTTCTTCATAAAGGTGGCTCATCAAGCAAGCTAATAAACTATAGACCAATCACCATTCTCTCACCCTTATTCAAAATCTTGGAAAGATGTATTCATTCTCAACATTACTATATATATATATATATGTATATATATATATATATATATATATATATATATATATATATATATATATATATATACATATATATATATGTATATAAAATACTTCTTCATAAAGGTGGCTCATCAAGCAAGCTAATAAACTATAGACCAATCACCATTCTCTCACCCTTATTCAAAATCTTGGAAAGATGTATTCATTCTCAACGTACTATATATATATATGTATATATATATATATATATATATGTATATAAAATACTTCTTCATAAAGGTGGCTCATCAAGCAAGCTAATAAACTATAGACCAATCACCATTCTCTCACCCTTATTCAAAATCTTGGAAAGATGTATTCATTCTCAACGTACTATATATATATATGTATATATATATATATGTATATAAAATACTTCTTCATAAAGGTGGCTCATCAAGCAAGCTAATAAACTATAGACCAATCACCATTCTCTCACCCTTATTCAAAATCTTGGAAAGATGTATTCATTCTCAATGTACTATATATATATATATATATATATATATATATATATATATATATATATATATATATATATATATATGTATATAAAATACTTCTTCATAAAGGTGGCTCATCAAGCAAGCTAATAAGCTATAGACCAATCACCATTCTCTCACCCTTATTCAAAATCTTGGAAAGATGTATTCATTCTCAACGTACTATATATATATATATATATATATATATATATATGTGTATAT
The DNA here is from genome assembly GCF_019279795.1 of Protopterus annectens. Lineage (NCBI taxonomy): Eukaryota > Metazoa > Chordata > Ceratodontiformes > Protopteridae > Protopterus > Protopterus annectens. Next base: position 1,303,300,195 of record NC_056735.1, read on the forward strand.
AAAATACTTCTTCATAAAGGTGGCTCATCAAGCAAGCTAATAAACTATAGACCAATCACCATTCTCTCACCCTTATTCAAAATCTTGGAAAGATGTATTCATTCTCAACGTTCTATATATATATATGTATATATATATGTATATAAAATACTTCTTCATAAAGGTGGCTCATCAAGCAAGCTAATAAACTATAGACCAATCACCATTCTCTCACCCTTATTCAAAATCTTGGAAAGATGTATTCATTCTCAACGCATTATATATATATATATGTATATAAAATACTTCTTCATAAAGGTGGCTCATCAAGCAAGCTAATAAACTATAGACCAATCACCATTCTCTCACCCTTATTCAAAATCTTGGAAAGATGTATTCATTCTCAATGTACTATATATATATATATATATATATGTATATATATATATATATATATATATATATGTATATAAAATACTTCTTCATAAAGGTGGCTCATCAAGCAAGCTAATAAGCTATAGACCAATCACCATTCTCTCACCCTTATTCAAAATCTTGGAAAGATGTATTCATTCTCAACGTACTATATATATATATGTATATATATATGTATATAAAATACTTCTTCATAAAGGTGGCTCATCAAGCAAGCTAATAAACTATAGACCAATCACCATTCTCTCACCCTTATTCAAAATCTTGGAAAGATGTATTCATTCTCAACGTACTATATATATATATGTATATAAAATACTTCTTCATAAAGGTGGCTCATCAAGCAAGCTAATAAACTATAGACCAATCACCATTCTCTCACCCTTATTCAAAATCTTGGAAAGATGTATTCATTCTCAACGTACTATATATATATATATGTATATATATATATATATATGTATATAAAATACTTCTTCATAAAGGTGGCTCATCAAGCAAGCTAATAAACTATAGACCAATCACCATTCTCTCACCCTTATTCAAAATCTTGGAAAGATGTATTCATTCTCAACGTACTATATATATATATATATATATATGTATATATATATATGTATATAAAATACTTCTTCATAAAGGTGGCTCATCAAGCAAGCTAATAAACTATAGACCAATCACCATTATCTCACCCTTATTCAAAATCTTGGAAAGATGTATTCATTCTCAACGTACTATATATATATATATATATACATATATATATATGTATATAAAATACTTCTTCATAAAGGTGGCTCATCAAGCAAGCTAATAAACTATAGACCAATCACCATTCTCTCACCCTTATTCAAAATCTTGGAAAGATGTATTCATTCTCAACGTACTATATATATATATGTATATATATATGTATATAAAATACTTCTTCATAAAGGTGGCTCATCAAGCAAGCTAATAAACTATAGACCAATCTCCATTCTCTCACCCTTATTCAAAATCTTGGAAAGATGTATTCATTCTCAACGTACTATATATATATATATATGTATATATATATATATATGTATATAAAATACTTCTTCATAAAGGTGGCTCATCAAGCAAGCTAATAAACAATAGACCAATCACCATTCTCTCACCCTTATTCAAAATCTTGGAAAGATGTATTCATTCTCAACGCATTATATATATATATATATATATATGTATATATATATATATATATATATATATATATATATATATATATATGTATATAAAATACTTCTTCATAAAGGTGGCTCATCAAGCAAGCTAATAAACTATAGACCAATCACCATTCTCTCACCCTTATTCAAAATCTTGGAAAGATGTATTCATTCTCAACGTACTATATATATATATATGTATATATATATGTATATAAAATACTTCTTCATAAAGGTGGCTCATCAAGCAAGCTAATAAACTATAGACCAATCACCATTCTCTCACCCTTATTCAAAATCTTGGAGCGATGTATTCACTCTCAACGTACTGTATATATATATATATATATATATATATATATATATATATATATATATATATATATGTGTGTATATAAAATACTTCTTCATAAAGGTGGCTCATCAAGCAAGCTAATAAACTATAGACCAATCACCATTCTCTCACCCTTATTCAAAATCTTGGAAAGATGTATTCATTCTCAACGTACTATATATATATATATATATATGTATATATATATATATATATATTACTTCTCATTATCTCCTTCTCCCTCACACCATGTTTCAGACCCAGTGACAATAAAACCACTGCCCTTCTAGGGTTCACAGATATAATAAATCAGAATAGAAATTCAGATCTTCTAACCTTAGCCCTATTTCTGGATCTATCCAACGCATTTGACACAGTCACTTATCAAGTTCTTCTAACTATACTCTCTTCCTATGAGGTCTCATCCTCTTCACTTAACTGGTTTCTTAGTTACCCCACTAATAGGTCCCAAACAGTAAAATGGTAAGATGATTTCTCCTGTTTCCTTTTTATATCCGTTAGAGTCACACAAGGCTCCATCCTAGGCTACTACTGTTTAAGTTATCTATCAATGACCTAAACACAGCAACAAAAGAGGCCACCTTAATGCAATACGTCAATAACTCCATTCTAATATGTGCTGCTAAGACACTACTAATGCTCTAAACACTCACCCAGTAATCCTTCTCCTACATAGAATCTCGGCTCAACCACTCACTATTCCTTCTGAATCAAAATAAATAAACTACTACTATTCACTCCCAACTCTCTCTCCTCCCCAAAAATACTTTTACTATATTGTCATACAACAAGACTAGTATAGAACTGGTATCCCACACCAAACAACTAGGCATGATTAGAGATGACTATTTGAAATTTAACTTCCACATTCAGCAAGCTATAAAGAAGACCCACCAAAAGCTAACTTGTTTATGTAGAGTAAAATCGTACCTTACTGACTCTGCTAGACAAAACATAGTCACTTCTTTTCTACTACCCATCCTTTTATATGCCTCTGTTATCCTAACTAATCTCAATTCCTCTACATCAGCCATACTAGAACAATGCCATAATCAGAGCTGGATGCAGCACTTGGGGACCTAGGTATTCACCTAGGGCCTGCTGGCTGGGAGGGGGCCCACTGATTTGGGGGCTGCCACAAAATTTAGTTTTTAATTATAAAAAATACAATTATTCTTTAAAGTCATTCATTCCTCTTTTAGAGAACAAATACCCTTTGCATCTGTGGGTTCCTGCATTCGTCGATATGCTAATCTCCTGCTGTTGCTTCTTCTGTTCCATGTCTGCACAGAATTTAAACAGAATGAACATTACATTCCTGCTGCATTTTTTACTTCAAGATTAAGGTAAGTGTACAAACAAACTCTTAATTCAGAATCAGAATTAAGGGGTGTGTATATGTGTGTGTAATTCCCTAGGTAAGAATGGTAAGTTAGTTAATTTGCTCAGTATCAAACCCTGTACCTTAGTTACAGGAGACAAGAGCCTGAATCCTCTACACCAACTGCCAGAGTACTCAAAGTGCATTTTCAAGGAATTGAGTTTCAGGGCATTTTCAAGGAATAGTGAGCTTTGGTGTATTTTCAAGGAATTGTGACCTTCAGTACATTTTCATGGAGTTGTGAACTTCAGTCCAATTTCAAGGAATTGTGAGCTTTAAGGAAAGAGAAGCTTATTGCTGCTAATGCTAAATCTGTTTTCAGTGTGCAACTGTTTTGATTAGCAAATGGTCATATAGAATTTGAAAGCAGTGTTAGTTCTATCCCATGTCATGTAGATGGATTGCTGATACTATGATACTGTGTTGTACTCTAAGGGTGATGGGGGTGGTGCAGCCCTGAGTGTATCACCTTTAGATGAGATGCCTATTAGCTATGAACAAATTGTCAGTTTGCCATCCATTCCCTATTGCAATATTACCAGCTTACCATTTTATTAACGTAACCTAACAATTTATTCTTCAAGGGCAGACGCACTGCATTTGTAGATGAAACACTAAAATATAAAGTTTGCTATCAGCAACCTCTTTATTAGTTACATATCTCTTTAATGTGGAATTATTCAGATAATTTTTACTTCTTCAGAGACTGTGCATATTGACAGATATCAACTGGCTTTTTATGGCTGAATTATTCTGAAAGAGGCAATTGTGTCATTATTTGTTCATATGTTTTGTTTCATTGCTTACTGGAAATATGTTCAAAACTGCAAATTTAAAACACATTCTAACAAGTGATGTTGTATTCTGCAAGGAATATAAATTAATACAATTAGGAATGTGAATGAAAGAGCATATGCATGTCTGCATGGCCCCAAAAATGTATGCAAGGGGCCTATGGTTTGAAAATCGCACAAAGGTAAACTTTATCCACAACTGGCCAGATGCATTTTCATTGAATGTGGGTTTCAATATTGTTTCAATGAATGTGAGTTTCAAGGACATAGAAGTTTGCTGTTAATGCAAAGTCTGTTTTCATTGTGAGACTCTATTGTTTTGTTAGCAAATGGCTATCAGCGTTTGTTATATAAAATTCAAAATAAAAATGTTAAATTAATCCCAAATGTCTGTAATCATTTTAAAAGTAAAGAAGAAAATAGTACGAGCACTGACAGGTTTGAACAGTACTCATGGTAACCAGAGAAAAGTAGCCAAGCAAGGGAACAATGGAATTTCTGTGGTGGGGCGATGCTGTTTGTATCCAGGGTGGCCTTAATCCATTACCTTGTCTAGGGTCCCATTTGACCCTACAATAAAATAGCCAAATTTGCAACCAATCGAAAATATAGATCACATCATTACCTCTCTCTATAACAACTAAATTGGCTTAAACTAAATAATTCCCTGTTGTACTCACAATTAATTACAGTCTTCAACCTTTGCACAACTTTGAAAACTTTTTGTCTCTTCACTCTATCATTCAGCCGTAATCTGCTAAGAGACCTCTTCACTCCACTGACAAATCATTAGTCTCCAAAACTTAACCTATCAACAATGTAGGATACTCACCGTGTTTACATTGTATTGCTAATAGATGGAATACCATCCCCCTCCACTTAAAAATAGTTTGCAATATAAAATTCTTTAAATGCCAACTGAAGCACACCTGACAGATAAACGGTTCTGCACATGTACCACCCCTGGTAAAACTGGTACTAATATAGCCATATGAATTCATGCCATATGTCTCTGCTGCACAAAATGTGGCATACTATTATCATAACTATACCCTCCTCTATCATCTCATGTGCTTTATCTTCCTTGCACCTCCTCCCCTCCTTCCTTTCTTTGGGCTAGTCTAATTCTTTATTTTATCTTCTTATAGCCTAGATTTTGAACTAGTCTTTACAGTAACAAATATTTTTATGTAACATCTGACAATCTATTCATTCTGATGATGTTGTGCTGCATATGCCTCACTATATTTAAAAAAATATTCATATACAACCCATGTGACTGTTTTTAATCAAAACTGTAAATGAAATAACCAATGTCAAGGATATCTAAATAATCATACTGTTGCTCATGAATGAAACTGACTATAAATCATGAAATACTGCAAATGATACCCACAATATCTATACAACGGAGTTTGTCTCCCCAGACTGAAAAAGGGCACTGCTCAGTCAAACTTTCCAGGTAAACAAAACTGAATAAAATAAAATAATTAAAAAAAGAAAGAAGAAAAACCACATAGTTTGAAATCTGCATTTTAAATTATGATTTTAGAATTGTAAGAAGCAGCATTCATTTTTTAACATTATCTACTCAACTCAGTGTAATTCCATTGCAGGATGTCTGTGTTTAAGAAACTGAAGAATTTGGTGTTTAAATCTCTGGGTCAAAAATGTTATCTAAATAGCACTTTCTTTTAAGTATCTGTTTAGATTTTTGTTGTTCCCTAACTTGTTAGTTTGAAGTCTATCCCTAAATTTGTATGTTTACAGTACAATTTATATACTTCTAGCTGCAGATATGTATAGCTGAAATTCTGATGTTAAAATTCTTTCTGCAGAATTCCATATTTCTAATTCTTCTTTTTGTCAAAATTCATTCTTTGGAACTGTGTTAGCATCATTCTATTTATAAAATTCTGTGTTTAGATTTGCCTGTGGAGTATTGTGTTTAGAGTTCTGTCTGTATAATTATTTATATGAGATTGTTTAAAATTCTAGCTTTTGTATTCCATATCTATATTTCTAAATGTAGAATTCCTTTCTATTACTGAATCTCCAGAATTCTGAGTTTTGTATGTTTCTCTAAATTTCTGTTTTAAGTGGTCATACTCCCTGTTTACATTTCTAGCTGCAGACTATCATATGCACTTCAAACTGTGTCTGTACAATTATGCATATATATAAAATTCTGTGTTAGTGTTCTTTTGTGCACCTGTACCTGAAAAAAAGTTCTATTTTAAACTAAGAATGCATCATTTAGAAATGTGTCAGAAAATATTTATGTTTAGTTTTTATGTTTGGAATTCTGTCTGCAAAATATTGTGATAAGAATTCTGTTGTAACATTCACAATGATTTTAGATTCTGAATTCTCTCTTTAAAATACTATTTCATGAATTTTGTGTTCACAAAATTCTTATGATAAACATCCATCTGCAAAGTTCAGTGTTTAGAGTTCTAGGTCAAAAGTGTATCCATATAATTCTATATTTTGAATTATATGTTTAGTATCTTATCTGTAAGATCATGCACTTATATTTCTATCTGCATGGTTCTCTGAATTCTCCTGGCAAATATTTGCAAAATTATCTGTTTAAAATTCTATTTGTAGAATTCTGTATTTAAAATTCTGTATGATTCATTTTCTGTTTAGGATTTATGTTTTGAATTCCATCTACAGAACATTTTATATATGCAAATTCTATCACTGGAAATATAGCTATTCACATCTCTATTGAGGTCAGCTGTCTGTAAAATTCTGCAATTCTATCTGTGTGATTCAAAGTCACCATTTTTCTTTGCATTGTTTGTAAAACATTGGGTTTAGTGTTATATCTGGTAGAGTTTTGAATTCTGAAGTGTATATAAATGCAGTGCTTGGATTTTTCTCTATTGAATTATATCTTCAATTTATTGTGTTTTGAATTGAACCATTTTGAGTTAATTAGTAAAATACTACCCATAGAAGGCACTGATCATAATTCTATCAGCAGATTTTTGTATTTAAAAATGTATCTAAGAAATTATGTGCTTAGAGTTTAGTGTCAGAAATTAAATCTATGTAATTATTCCCCTTATATTCTTTATTTTGATTCTTCATTACAGAACCTTCTCTTGAAATGTTTCAGTCTGGGGCTGGGTTTGCATTCTTCTGTGCAAATATGAGCAGAGAATTCTATATTTAGCATTCTTTCTGTTGACTTCTGTGCTGAGAATTTAATCTTGAATTCTATCCACAGAATTCTGTGTTTTAAATATTGCCAGTTAATTCCCCACAGAAAAAAAATGCAGCCCTAGAATCCTGTATTTAAGCATTCAATCATTAAATAATTGTAGGTTTTAATTTAATCAAAGGATTGCGTGTTTATAACTCTCAAAAAAGAATTCACTCTTTGGAATTCTCTAATAGACATTCCATCTATAGACTATTGACTACAGAATTCTGTGTAATAGGGTGCCTGTAAAATGTTATGTTTTCAATTAATTTTTGGTTGGGAAATCTAGCTGTAGTATTAAATTTCAAGAATCATAATTGGATAGGTTTTTATGAATGAGTTTAAAGAATTCCATGACTGGAATTTATTTCTGTAGACTTCTATGGTTAGAATTTTATATATAGAATTCTACCTCTAGTGTTCAGTGTTTAGGAAGCTAACTATTGAACTTAATGCTCATAGTTCATCTTGTAGAATATTTTAAGAAGAACTCTGTTAAGATTTTTGTTTTTCAATTTGAATATGTAGAATTTAGTACTTCTCTCAGTGTTGTTTTGTATTAGGAGTTTTCTGTGCAATTGTATTTGTAAAAATTGTCTTTAGAATGATTTTTTTAGAAATCTGCATTAAGAAGTATGACTAGAAAATTCTGTGGTTAAACATTTTCTTTGATATTCTAGTTATAAAATCTTGGGGTTTGAAATCTGCCTGTTAAATTATGATTCTAGAATTTTAGATGTAGAACTCTGTCCTTTAACATTATTTGCTTATCTCATTGATTACAATTCCATTGCAGGATATTTGTGTTTAGGAATCTGAAGAATTTAGTACTTAAAATTCTACGTCAAACATTTAATCTAAATAGCATTTTCTTTTGAATTATATTTTTAAATTTTTGTCTGGTGACTTGTTAGCTCAGAAGTATATCCCTACATTTCTATGTTTACTATACTATCTATTGAGTTCTTGATGCAGAAATGATTCAATAGACTTCTAAGTTTAAAATTCTGTCTGCAGAATTCTGTGTTTATGACTCTTTTATAGGATTCTTTCTTTGGAACTATATTGACATCACTCTGTGTGTAAAATTCTGTGTTTAGATTTGCATTATAGATGGCTGCCTGTAGAATACTGTGTTTAGAATTCTGTGTATGTAATTATGTATATGAGTCTGATTAAAACTCTAGTTTTATTATTGCATCTCTAGAAGACCAAGTTTAGAAATTTTCTCAAAAATTCTGTTTTCATAATTCTGTCTGTAGAATACTATTTCTAGAGTACAGTGTTTGAAGGCTAGTGGCTGTACTCAATGTTTACAGTTCTAGCTGTAGGCAATCGTATATCATATACTATCTGTAAGACCATGCACTTACAATTCTATCTACATGGTTCTCTGAATTATTCTGGTTAATTCTTATAGAACTCTCTGTTTAAAATTCTGTCTGTAAAATTCTGCATTTAGAATTCTTTCTAATGAATCCTGTGGAAAGGATTTCAACTTGGAAAATACAAAATCTTATGTTTTAAATTATATTTGTAAATTTTCTCAATTCATTTCTTTATTTAAGAACTCTATTAGTATGACTCAGTGTTATCATTGCTATTTGGATTGTTTATAAGAAACAGAACATAGCATTATATATCTTTAGAATATTTAATTTAGAAATGTGCCTACAAAAAAGAATCAGTCTTTAGTTTTTCTCTTTGAAATTCTACCAGTTGTTTTCTGTCTCTTAAATTTTCAAAAGTTCAAAGGTTCAATGGTTCATATGTGTTTGCTAGGCTAATGACCACAAGGGTCTTTTTAAGCCTAGCCATGCATCTGAAGTCTGTCATTAAACTATTGTCTACAGATGTCTCTTTTATATCATTCAGTCAGAATATATTTGTCTTTAGAAATGCATCTACAGAATTCATTGTTTAGAATTCTGTGTCAAATTTTCGCTTTATGTAATTCTGTTTCTAGATATCTGCATTTGCATTTATCTCTGCAAACTCTATATCTAAATTATTTCTGTCTGTTTCAGTATTTGCTTTCTTCTGTGCAAATCTGCTTGCAGAAATCTATATTCGGTATTCAGTCTGATGATTTATCTGCTTACAGTTTCTATTTTGAATTACATTTACAAATTCTCTCCTGAAAATATACCTGCAGAATTCTACTAGCTAGTATTCTAAGCTTATAATTTTATAAATTAAAATTCTGTGTTTAGAGCGGGTCTATATCACTTTGTTGAATCACAAATAAGTGAACTCCTATTCATCAAACACATATTCATCGAAGCTACTAATCACTGAACTGAGTTTTCAGTGAAATTTTTCATAGGGCATACCAACGGTTCGCCACCATTTGGAATTTGCCCCTTTCCCCACTGTAGTGGAATCTTGGGGTTAGTATATTTGGTTGGAGGTGTGTGTGGGGGGGGTGCAGCTCCCAACATTGGGGGTTTGGTGGGTGTAGCCCCCCCCCCACCTGGGTTGGTGTTAAGTTTTGTGTTGTTTGTTGTTGCTAGGGTGGAGTACCATTGGTTTGCCCTAGGAAATATTTTGCTGAAAACTCAGTTTGATGATTAGTAGCCTCAATTAATAGGTGTTCAATGAATAGGGGTTCACTGATTTGTGATTCGATGAAGTGATATAGACCCATTTAGAACTCATGAGAATACCTACTGTCCAAATAATTCCATGTTTAAAATTCTGTATGATGGGAAATTCTGTATTTAATATATAACTTTAGAATTCTGTGCAGGCAGCTGCCTGATGAATTTCATATTTGGAGTTCTTTCTGTAAAATTCTTTATATCCATTCTCTGGTTTAAAAATCAATCTGTAGTATTCATTTCTACAATTTTCACTGCAGACTTTTTTATATATAAATGGTTCTCTAGAATTCCATGGCTAGAATTTATTTCTATAGAATTCTATATTTAGATTTGTATGTGTAGAATTATATCTTCAGTATTCATTGTATAGAAGACTAGCTGTGGAGCTCCATTCCTTTCTGTAGAATACCTTGTGTAAAATTCTGTGTTAAAAGTTATGTTATTCAAATTATATATGTTAAGTTCAGTGCTGAATATTTCTTATTATTCTATGTTAGTTTTCTGTACAATTTTTCAGCGGAAATCTGTATTCAGAAGTCTGACTGGAAAATTATGTGATCCTCTTTAGAAATTTTGATTTTGGAATTCTGTCCTTTAAACTCTGTAGAAATGTGCATTTAAAAATCTGTCTACATGACATGTTATCATTCTTCTTTGCAACTATACACAGAATTATCTGTAGAATTCAACATATCGACACATCTCAGAAAATATCTGCTTGCACTTTGTTTAGAATTTTATTTGCAAAAACTTGTGCAAAGAATTCTTATTTAAAATTTTCTGTCAAAGATTTTAGATGTAGAATTTCATCTTTGAAATATTATCTCATGAATTTAATGTTCATAATTCTATAAGAAGATTTTTAAGCTTAGAAACACATCAGAATAATTAATTGTTTAAACTTTTATGACAAAAATTCCATAAATAGAATTCTATAATTCTATCTTTTGGATGCAGTGTTTAGTATTCTGTAAATAAACAATGCACTCAAAATTCTATCTTCATGGTTCTCTGAATCCTTCTGGCAAATAATTTTGTAGAACTCTATTTAAAATCCTATCCATGGAATGCTGGCTGATGAATTTTGTGTTTAGGCTTTCTGTTTGGAATTTTATCTAATTTTTAATTGCATCTCAGAATTCTGTCATTAGAAATACAGCTACTTAATTCTATATTTAAGACATCTAGCTCCAGAATTCAGTACATAAAATGCTATCTTTATGATTCAGAGTCACCATCCTTTGATTTAGTTTATAAAAGTTATTCAGAATTATAATATTATAATTCTGAATTTAGAAGTTTCAGTAAAATTCTATGCTTAGATTTTTCTTTTTGCAGTTCTATTATTAACAGCTTGTATTTTGAATTCTGTCAGTTAAAATCTACTTTTCTCTGGTGTCTAGTGGTTCCCTGCACCTTTTATTTAAATATGTGCCTTTAAGGAATGTCATAATGAGCATCCATAGTGTCTAGTGATCCCCCTGTCCTGATCCCCATTCTGTTGACATGCCATTCAAACACGATAATTTGTAAGTGCTGTCTCTCATGACTGGTGTTTCCCTGATCCACATACTGATAAAGTGCCATTAAGGCAATAAGATTAGAATTATCCCTGGTGGTTAGTGTTTCCCCAATCCCCATATTGATAGTTATTGCTGGTGGTTAGTATTTTCCCAACACAGTGCTCCAGACTTTGCTTGTTAGTGTAGGGGTGTAGGGGTGTGTGGAGCTATGACAGCCATGTCAATCTACCCCCCATGCACACACACACACACACACACACACACACACACACACACACACACACACACACACACACATGCAAACACACATACAAACAGCCTGCTGTTCACCTGATTGCACTCATTAACCCATGCATGCAAGCTTACACATGCACACTTGCCTAACTTACCTCCTAACTTCCTATTGCTATCTCCCAGGTAGATACTCACCCACTCACTCACTCACTCACTCACTCACTCACTCACTCACTCACTCACTCACTCACTCACTCACTCACACATATACTCATGCACAAACCTCCTAACCCCACTTCCAACTAAACTCCCCAGCATACACCTCTACCACAATTGTTGAACATGCCCTGTTGGCTATGTTCACTACTGCAAGAAAGAGCATCCATATTAATTTATATGGCTGAGTGATGTGCATAGATACCTACCCTTAGATGGTTTCAGGAGAGAGCACATGGCTAATTAAGCATATGCCTGTCCCAAGACTGCCTTATTAGCATGTAGGACTGCCACAGATACAGCCCACCATGGTGCTGCATGTCTTCGTGCAAAAGCATTGTGGTAGGGCTATCTATTAATTCAAAAAAGGTTACCTTGGGGTGTACATATCATATATACCTCACAATAACCTTTATTAATTCCCTCTCTGTCTTTTGAATTATATATTTAGTATTCTATCCATAAGACCATGCACTTAAAGTTCTTTCTATATGGTTCTTTGTTTTAATTCTTTTTTTGAAGTTTTTGTAGAATTATCTGTTTAGAATTCTATCTGTAGGGTTCTGAATTTAGAGTTATATATGCCAAATTCTGTGTTTAGGAATTATGAGGTGGCCTGGTTACATGGTTTTTTACAAACACAACACAAGTGTGTTTGAGTCTCATCTCACAGTGGCTAGGCTTAAAATGGCTCCCAAGGGCAGTTAGCTTAGTATGAACCTATACTAGCAAAATGTTATGTTTTAAATTATACCTATAATTCTCTCATTACAAATATAGAGATTCAGTTCTGTATTTAAGAATTTGTTTAGTTTGATTCAGTGTCAAAAGTCTTCTGTGCATTGTTTGTAAGAAACTATATTTAGAATTATATCTGCAGTGAATTTAGAGCCATGTCTGTAAAATCATGGGCTTAGTTTTTCTTTTTGGAGTTTTATCTTCAAAATCTTCTTTTTAGAGTTCTTGCTGGTTAATTCAGTCTCTCAAATTTTTACTGAGGAAGTCGGTTATTAAAATAATGTCTGCAGAAATCTCTGTGGCTGGGATTCAGAAATCATTTCTGCATCATGCTTTATAAATTTCTATAACAATTGGCCACACAAAGGGTTTGAGCAATTCATAAAAACAGAGTGAATGACAAGGGCATGTCAAGCATCACAGTCAGGCATGGTATATGCCAGTGTGGTCATATGATGACATGGTAATGAGCAACATTGTTAAAATGAGCCTCTTTGTGGTAGGGCTATCTACCAATGAGGTAAAACAAGATAGCAGACTGATTCAGTAATGTATAAATGCAGCACAATGTGGCTGCAGCAGCAACATATTAGAACTTGGCCAAATGTTTATGTTCAAATTAAAGGAATCTCGAAAGTAATATTAGGGACTGCTGCTGCTTCAGTAAATGAGTATCTGCAAGAGGCTCATATTGCTATTGCTGTATCTGCCAAAGCACTATATCACCCCTAGTGGTTTTAGGTCACCTGACCATACTTAATATTTTATGAAGGCACTGACATTGTGGATCGGTACTGTGTATATATGAGCATCAGCCAAGAAACTGTGCAAACCTATGCCTCATCTGCAGCCTCATGGGAGTTGTGAAGTACACATTCCAGTAGATACTAAGGTATGTATATATATATATGGGTATTCCTGCAAACATCGAAAGCCCACAATATTGAAGACCAGATCATTGAGACGAAAGCATTGAAACCTCATTTCAGTGAATCCATTCCCAAGGTAAGTAACCTGTTGGTCAACAAGGTGGACTTTGCCCTTTTCCCAACTGTAGTGCAATCTTGTTGTTGGTATATTTAGTTGTGGGGGTGCAACCCCCCACCTGGGTGAGCTGGGGATGGCTCAGTTTCATTTTCTTTACTTGTGGTTTGAGTGGCTACTTACCCTGGGAATGGATTTGATGATCTGGTTGTTCACTGAAGTGAGGTTTTGATGGTTTTGTCTTGATGATGTGGTCTTCGATATTAATGTTTTCAAAGTTTTGAAGTCGACCCATAGATATATATATATATATATATATATATATATATGTGTGTGTGTGTATATAAAAATATTTCAGTGAAGTACAGGGGACACAGTGGAACATCTCAGGCATCTGTCTCGGGAATACTTCATTAGTCTCTTAATACCATGCTGCAGTATGTGGGAAAACATGTGTGGTTCAAATGTACCCCAGATGAGAGAGCCAGCAACCATGTGTGAGGCACTGGGGCCATAGACTGTACCCACATTGAAATAAAGACTCCGTTTAGTGAATGGGGAAGGAAAGATATCAGCCACAAAGGTATCACTCTATCAACTGCCAAGTGGTCTGCAATGTACAGGGTATCATCTACAATGTGTGTGCTGGCCACCAAAGCAGTTATCCTAACTCCCATATATGGTACACCTGTGATATGTACCAACAGTTTGTGATGGATGACTATCCACAAGGGCATATTTTTGGTAATGCCAGATGTGCCCTTGAACCTTGGGTCATGACACCCATAAGAAATCCACAAAGCCAAATGACCATGGGTACAACCATGCTCAGTCAGAAACAAGAAACATTACTCAGCATGTGTTTAGGCTGCTGAAGGCATGCTTATGCTGTCTGGATTTATCCAGTCGTGCCCTGCAATTTGACCCTAGCATATATGCAAAGATATTGTCAGTGGGTGCAATGTTACACAGTATCATACCTAGAAAGCAGTTATAGCAGGGGGAGCACTTACAGGCATAGCAATCCCCAGTACACCAGGCAGTGGAGGCTGGATCAGATGAGGAGTCAGTGGAAGATCCAGCAGCAGGTGATGATAATGCTAGATGAAGGTAGGTGCAGTATTCCATGGCATTGCTATAGAGGCAGTAGACTGCACATTACTTCAGATCATAGCAGATAAGAGTAAAGCAGATACACTACAGTAAAAGTTATCAATGCAAAACCAACACCAGGATGTGCTTACATATGTATAAGCTGGCCACAGTGTACATCAGCTATAGGCAACCCAAGTAACATTGTACAAAAGGCAAGGTACAGTTATCATCACTTACAAAAGTGTTGAGGGGAGCACAGAAGTGCATGTGTTTTATAGGGAAGTGTTTAAGTGCTGGGCAGCATGAAAGCAAAACATGTTTTGGTTTGTCCTTTCAGTTCTGAAGGCAGAGGTGTCTTTAACATAAAACTATTTGAGAAGGGCTAGTGTCAAATGAGATGTGTGATGTACTGGAGGCTAGGGTGTTATAAGTATGGATCTGCAGGGAAACAGCCTCAGGAGTGGGTGCAGCACTGTGGCTTCATATTCTGGACATGTCCAGGGCATGCATAGCGTAGATGTCAGCATCACGTTAATGCCTCCTTACATGAGAGGTAGCTTTACTAGGTGTTACACTGGATGCACTACATATCTGGCTAGATAGTGATGTGCTAAATGACCTTAAGCAATGTTTTCTATAAGATGTGCCACTTGGATAAACTCCACGACCACATGAATGCTCTTTCCAGAGTATAGACATCTCCACAACAGATGTTACTGCAGAAATGCTAGCATTCTAAGTGTGGAATCTTGGTTATCCATGGCCATGATAGTTACCATCTGTAGATATAGCAGTTGACTAGTTGTGAGTATGGCTCCTCACTCCTAGTGGATGAGGCACAGACAATGTTGTACATCCCAGTGTGTAACTGAGTCTATCCAAGTAATTACATACACAGGACATGTATTTCTGTAGGAAATCATGCATACCCTATATCACCCTAAATATTTCCACCATGGCTGTGGCAGTCCTAGCCTATAGCACCATGATGGCCTGCACATACAACTGGGTTCTGGCAACTGACACACCATCCTCAAGGGTAGGTGGTAACCATGTCTCCAGCAAGCACAATTACCATCCCCTGCCCACGTAGACCCCTTTGCCCATGAAAGCTTGGGGCAGAGTCTGACATGCATCACTGATTGTTCCCCCATTGATATGACTTTCCTGTGAGCTGTGCATAGCCTGCATATCCATAGGTGCAGTTTGTGTGTCTATGGTCTGTGCTGGGGATACAATAGTCAGACTGCCTTTGTCTCACACATAGTTTATATTCTCTGACTCTGCTAACTGATCACCACTACCATTATCAGAGGCGGCAGATCCTCCATCAGACAAGGGCAGTTCCACCTGCCAGTACTAGATAAAGAATCACCTGAGAATACCCAAAAGCAAAAAATATCCAGTCTAAGTATAAACCAGCAACAGAAACATGCATGCAACTAATATGTACAAATCAAACATGGTAACAGTTAGCATTTTATGTGCATACCTTGTGCATATGGCTATGGATTTTGAACCCCTGATGTACCTGTATGCCATAAGTCAGATTCTTTTAATAAGGCTGATGGTGACTAAGGGGTGCAGTGGACCTAGTGGTATGCTTACACAGAAAAAAGTCTACATAGCCGGGGCATCTCTAGTATATTGTCACTGGGATCTGTCCAGCTCTGCCCCAACATCCAGCACTATACTGTAAGACTCTGTAGAGGTGACACTACATCTGGGAGAGGACCAGAACTCCTCCTCCTCCTTCTCTGTTAGAAGTGTTACACTAAATGGGTTTCCTCACCTGTTGTCCTACCTTCCCTTGCCAGGAGTTGTGCTGTTTGTTGGGCAACACATATAAGGTCACTGGGCCTGTGGTGCACCACTTCATAACTGCAGTTATAGTCACCAACCACATTAATGTCAGCCACAGTATCATCCCAAGTGAGATCCCAGTAGGCCTGCTCAACTGCATTCAGGCTAAAGAGTCATCACCCATGGAGACAGATGACCTGCAGTAGAAACTCATTTTCTGTATGGGAAAATTTTACCTTCTGGGTAGACATTTCAGCAGCAGTCCTAGAATTAGCAGTGTGCATCTGCTTCCCCTGTTTTAGCACTGCTCTGTATATATGGAAAAAAGATGCATTAGCAGCCTTGCTGCAGTGTGGCTATGTCAAATCCATACAACACAGAGCATACTGCTTGTGTGCCTGAAACTTATGTATATCTGTAGCCACATTCTTTTTTTAAAGTTAGGCACATAAGTTTACTGAGGAAATACCCCCCCCCCAAAAAAAAAAACTGTTACCAATACCATTGCAACTAAGCAAGATGACATGGCTATGTCTCAGGGTTAATAATACTTTTGTAACTAACATATGTGTAATGTATACAACAGACATAATTAAGAGCTGATGGGTGTGTTTCACATTATGCTTAACAGTCCTGCAGCCCAACAAGTGCTTTAACTTGAAATCCCTCTTTAAATACAACTTTCTAACCCACTTACTGGCAAACGTATTTCTTATTATTTCCACGAGTCCAATAGCAGTGAAAAGCAGCAGCACTTCAAAAGACAGAGTTGAAAAAATATCCCTTGGCTCTTAAAAGCAGAGCTGTTCTTTTGTTTAATCGAATATACAGTTAATCACCTTTCTCAGCTTCCAAGTTTGGCTGCTTTATATTTTTCCATATTGCAATGAAACTCTCTGCCTGTGCTTATATTGTTCAGATTCATTATTGTTTCTGAATTGCTCAGTACATACAAACAGTACACCTGCAAGCTATTGTACTCAAGTTTCCTCAGTGCTTTGCACATGCCTGGGTCACTGTGGGCACAGTCCAAGCCATGCCTCAAGGGGGCGTCTGTACTTCCAAATCTAACCATTTGTAAATGGTATTGCTGCAATGCCTGATTTCTTAATAGCTCACATAGGGATACAGGACTGTTGTGTTTCACACCTTAAAGTACCATCATGAGCCATAATAATCTAGTACTCATATTTTCCTAGCCCATCATCCATCACCCAAATGAGGTGCTTGCTAATGCCTATTGTTGCATAGCAGATGGGTCTGTAACCATGGATATGAACTTTCCTATTATCTCTGCAGCCAGAATGGTGAATGTCAACATCCTGAGGCAATGTAGCAATTTTTCATGTTTACTGACAACCATCTAATTCTTAACCAAACAGGTGCAGTATATTAGAGATCTAATTACATAATGTCACTGGAGGCAATGCTGTTGCATATAAGTACTTTTAATACCAAATAGGTTGTCAGAAACACACACACTACTACACATACTATGCACCAAACAATAAGATCCACATATGCTGAGGCTATTAGATATAATTTCCTAAACCTAAAGGCTTCATAGACATTGCACTTGAAATAAGCATCCTCAGCAACCCCAAGCACTCTACCAAAGCAACAACTATGACCACACATACAACCACACCTCATGGCATCACAGCTTGAAAGCCCATAAGACAAACAACCACACAACCTAATATTATGGTTGCAGGAGATTCTATTGTGAGACAAGTAGATTGTGTAAGGAGAAAGTCATGTTCAATTACCTATCAGTGTCCAGGATCTTCCAGATCATGCATATATACAGGTTGTGAAGCTTGAGTACCAGTATGACTCAGTCATGCTTCATGTGGGTGTAAACAACCATAGATGTACCTCCCTGGGCTATATGATAAGAGACATGATGGAGGTCTCAAACTATGTATTCCAGGCTGGTATAACCCTAACATTGAGCAGCATTCTACTTTCTCCAAGGATAATGCCACAATATGAACAGAAGATAATTGACTTTAATAATAGGCTTAGTTTTTGGTGTTATTTGTTGGTACAATATTTGTTGGCCTGGTAGTATATGGATGACAAACCGTGATGCTTTTCCAGGAGTGGTTTGCATCTTTCCCCTCTTTGCTTTTGAATATTGGCTAAAACTTTGCATAACCCCATAGTGCCTTTTTTGGGCATTACCAAACTGATAAACCTTCTGACATTTCAAAAGCAACACAAAAAATCTAGATGATTTTCTGCTAAATGCCAGGAGTCTAATCAAGAAACTCCACTCCCTGCAAGCTGTCCTTACCCTGCAGAATGCAAACATCTGTGCAGTTAATGAAACATTGTTTAAAGCCATGGAGAGCAATCCGGTAGAGAAGGGCTATTATGCCTTTCACACATTTAGACCAGCCACTGCACAGGAAGGGACAAAGAGTTGGGGGGAGGTCTCAATTTATATTAAAAATAAACACACCTCAGACAGTATGATGATACACTTAAGATTCTTCATGTCTAGATTACATTTGGTATAGTCCCATACCATATCCTTGCAAACTACAGGTTCTCCTCTATGACCCAGGAAAGCCATAACACATAATTAAACATACTGGAGACAAAACAGTATGATAAAACACTTGAACTTCTCCACTTCCAGATTAAAATAGGAAAAGTCCCATACCATATCCTTGCAAACTATGTCCCACAAAACCCATAACACATAATTAAACATACTGGAGACACTCTATATTCGATGCGGCACCACATTCATGGGTGACCTTAACTACCTTGCTATAAACTGGCAATCATATATAACCCCCAACATGAAGGCCCAAAGATTCTTGTACTTTGTAAACACAAACATCCTGAACCAGCTAGTCTGTACACCCATTAGGGGCTCTAGCATCCTTGACATGGACCTCACAAAAATGGGACAAAGTTGCACCCCAAGTGTAATATCCTCATCGGTCAGATCATAAGGTTGTCTCCTTTGAAATAAAACTAAAATCCAGGACCCAGCTAATGGTGGAAATTTTAGGAATTATTCTAATGAAAACTTACAACTAATAAGTGATATGCTAGCAAAATGTCAAGCCCCCAAACCCTGAGAACATTGCTGCTTCTGCAGAAATTTTCACAGAAATTTTGTATAATCATGTTATGTGCTGCATAAAAGACAAATGTACCTATACAGAATAAGAACAGGACAAACTCAAAAAACTAGCCACTCTAGTGGAATCCCAAAATCAATAGGTTGTACAATAAAAGGAAAAAAAAAATCATGGCAAAAAGTCAGAAGTGCAGTACCCAACAAAAGAAACCCTCCCCCATCAATCTAAACAAGCAACTTAGAAGGCTAATTGTCTATCAAAGCCACATTTGAGGACCAAGTAACTTCCCAGTCTATAATTCTCGATTTAGAACACTGTGTATAGCATGTTTTGTTTCTACTGTGAGTGGACAAATTATGATCAGTTGAGCCTCACCTCCCCGAAAGACAACCTGCCAAAAATAACCTCCTGAAAACACTGTATTCAGGGTTTTTTTTGCAGGTGGGAAGCCCCATGCACTTGTCCATGTGGGGGGTTCTGCTCCCACATCCCCTAATATAATCAGCTCCGTGGCTGCCCTACAGTGGGGTAGGGGCAAATACCCCAAAATGGCACTTAGTGCCTGCATACTTCCCCCAGGTTTGTCTGAAAATTGAGTCTCGGAAGTTCAGGCTTAGAGAATCACTTTTTGTGGTGAAGTAGTTTTAGCACTTTGTTTATTGTCTGCCTGAAGAATTATTTGCTTGAATTCTGTGTTTATAATTCTGTATGTACAACTTTGAGTTTAAAATACTTTTGGAAGAATACCATGCTTAGAAATCTCTCTGAAGATTTCTTTGTTTAGAATTATGTGTCTGGAATTATGTCACTGGACTTCCATGTAAGGAATTATATGTGGAACATTCTGTCAGTAGAACAGCATGTGTTTAGTATTACATATGTATAACTCTTTGTTTAGAATTGTGCTTGCAGACTTGTTTATTTAGAATTTTATCTTCAGAATTTTACATTTGGTACTGTATGTACAGAATTTTACATTTAAAAACATTTCTGTAGCCTGATCTGTTTAGAATTTAGGGAGGGCTGCTATAGCCCTGTCTGTTTTGTAAATACGGATAGAAAATATAATAATACTTCAAATACAGTCTTACTTGTTTGTGTATAGTACTCCATGTATGGAGAACACACGCAAATGGCCTCCGCACATAGTAAGTACATGCAGGTTGGCCCGAAGTTCATAGTACATTGGAGTAGAACCCCCATACGTAGAAATGATTACATGCTATTTAACACAATGATCCCCTTCCCTGCTGATATATTGCTGAGCTAACAGAGAAGAGCAACAACATCTGAGCACAACGAAAAAGGTTAAATAACTTTTTTGTAGCAAAACTAGCAAATCAAGAATTTCTTGTGTTTCAGGTAAATCTGCAACTATGTCTCTGGCACCACATAGTGATGTTACCAGGCCCCCACCAAGAGGGGCTCTTACATCAAAACCCTCATTGCCATATTATGGTAACGATCTTGATCATGCCTAATGAATGGAAACCTTTCACGATGATGATATGTGCAGCTGTGTACCATGTATGTAAATAATTTGGTATTTCTGTGGACATTCTGCTTCACATTTTCTGTTTATACTTCCATGTCTAAATTTCTATCCATAAAATTTTGTGTTTAGAATTTTCTCAGATGAATTATATGCTTAGAATTCCTTCTGTAAAATTCTGTGCTTAGAGTTTTATCTGTATTATTTCATACTGAGAATTCTATCTGTGTAGGTCATTGTTTCGAAGTATATCTATGGAAAACTGCCTGTCAAATAGTGTATTTAGATTTCAAGGTACAGAATTATATTTGTGTTTACAGTTTTATACTTGGAATACAATCTCCAGAATTTTATGCTTACATTTTTTCTTTTAGAATATTATGTTTAGAATTGTATCTGTAACATAATTTGTTTCAGATTCCATGTATATAATGCTATGTTTAGTAGAATCTGTATTTACTAATCCAGTTGTAGAAATCTGTGTTAGAATTATGCCTTTAGAAATCCTTGTTTAGAATTTGTGTGTTTGAGTTGCATCTGTCGAATTATGTTTATAGGTCCATCTATAGAATATTATACTTAGTATGTTGTTTGTACCTTTAGAAATCCTTGTTTACAATTTGTGTGTTTGAGTTGCATCTGCAGAATTATGTTTATAGGTCAATCTATAGAATATTATACTTAGAATGTTGTCTGTAGAATGTGTTTAGAATTTAGCCATTATAATACTTCCTGTATAATTATTTATTTAGAATTCTGTATATAAAAGTATTTATTGTATTATTTATTATTCTATCTTTATAATAGTTTGTTTAGAATTCTGTTTGCAGAATTCTGTGCTTCCAATATTGTCAGGAAAGTTATGTCTTTAAAAATTTCTCTGAAAATTTCTGTCTTCATTATTTTATGTCTAGAATGATGTCAGTGGAAGTCTGTGCTTTGAAGTCCTAGTAGTATATTCCATCTCTGAACTTAGAAATCTAGCTGTAGAATTCTGTATTTAGAATTCTGCCTGTAAAATTCTGTTTAGAAATAATTTTGTGTTTATATTTACATTTGTATAACTTTCAGTTATATTTCTTTCTGTAGCATTATGTGCCCCGAATTCTGGGTGGATTTCATCAGGCTTGAGTCTCACATAGGTCTGGTATGCAGAAGGACATAGATGTATGGATAATGAGGTAGGAGCTTGGATGCACTTTGATCCTATTGTGTAGCACCATTTAAATATACACATGGCTTCCCCAGAGCTGTATGCAGTTCATAAACACTAAACTAACTGTGTTTGGCCTGTACTAATGAGGAAGCATGCATCTTACACTAGATACTAACAGGTGTAGTGCTTGTAATCACATAAATCCTGTTTTCCCTGCTATTTTGCTTAGGTAACAGAGCTGAGCAAGAACATCAGCACAAAACAAAGTATGATAAAGTTGTCTTTCAGTAGGAAAACTCATACCTGTCACAGAGTTCCTTGGGGGTGCAGTCAAACCTGTAAATATAATCACAAATGTCCATGCCTCCACACAAAGACATTGCCAAGCTTCTGTCAATGGAAGCCTTTCCATCACCATATTCATTATTCTTAAGACTGTAAATTACCTTAACTCTACCAGCATACCCAATGAATATAAAATGCTCATGAATTGCTGTGTGGCATGCCAGATGAGCACAATGGAGCAGGTAACACCCAATTGATAAGGTATGGAAAACCATCATATCTCATCTGTTCCTTGCTGTACTGTTCAGTGCTATTGTGTCACACAATGATTCATTCTGTGACTTTTGTAAAAATAGCATGCAATTCAAAGAATATAGTTCTTTTGTTGCCCATTATTACAAGATTCTAAGTCTTTGAATTACAAAAATGACAAGTGACACTGTCAATGTAATATGCATAATGCATATATGTAATGGTGAAGAATGTTACAGAGTAATCATATCTCTCTGTAGACCTCCATCTCTAAAGTGCTGTAATTTGATTTTTTTTTACTATAGAGTTCTAAATCTAAAATTCTATCCATATAATTCGATGTTTAGAATTCTAACCAAGGAATTCTACATTTAGATTTCTTTCTGTAGAATTTTGCATTTCGAAATTGCCCAGCATAATCCTGTATCCAGAATTCTGTGCTTAGAGATTTATTCGTACATTTTTGCATAGAATTTTGTGTTCAGAATTCTATATTTAGAATTCTGTCTGTGTAACAATGTTAGAACACCAGCTATAGTATTTGTTTTCAGAATTCTCTTGGCAAGTTTTTGTATTTAGAATTTACTCTGATAAATGTTTTGTCCAGAATTCTATCTGTCAAATTCCACAGAATACTGTTTACTGTTCTAGTTCTTTCTGTAGAATCCCATGTATAAATTTCCACATTTATAGTTCTGTCTATAGAGTTTTGTGTTTAGAATTGCATATGTAAATTGATTTGTTTCTTTTCAATCTTCAATCTATAGAATTTGATCTTTGGAGAACAGTATATAGAATTTGTATTTAGTATGCCATCTATATAATTCCTTGTTAGAATTCAGAGTTTAGAAATCTACCTGTAGAAGTCTGTGTTTAGTATTCTAGCCATAAAATTACTTTCTTAGAATTCTGTGTTTAGATTTCTGTCTGTAAACAATATATATAGAATTGTTTGTTTAGTGTTCTAGTTGGAAAATTATCTGTTTAGAGCTTCATTTGTAATATTCGGTGTTTGTAATGCTGGTCACAAAATTTGGTATTTAAAATCTTATCATATAGAATTCTAGCTCTATAATTCTGTATTTAGAGTTTTGCATATTGAGTTTTGCATTTAGTATTCTGTATTTAGAACAGAATCATAGAATCTTTGAAAATACAAGGCAACTGGACTGTATGGCCATTTATGCCTTACAAGAACCCACCCTTAAACCTTATAGGCTAGTCATGTTGAAGTGAATTTATGAATACCCATCCAATTGTCTGACTTCTTTTTAACATAAGATAATGAATCTGATTCCAGAAGACTTGCTATCACTCTAAATGACCACTTATACTGAGAGCAGGCTGAGAGCAGTTCTTTTGGAATGTGGTCACAGTGTAAGTCCATCTACATATAGGCCTGAAAGTAAGTCAGTTAAACTGACAGAAAGCCTTTCAGAATCAGGGCAGACTTATATGACAACAACTGTGCCACATTGCTTGATCTGGAGTAGAACTTTTTTTTTCAGAGATGGGGGTAGTCATTGTATGATGAATCTGTCTCTAACCATGATTTGTTTATTTGCTGAAAAAGGTTAGATTTCTGGTCCCATCTGGTCCCATTGTTTGCTGGACTGTGTGATTTGTGGAGATATGATGTCTTGGACTGCCAAATCCCTAATGGCCTGAAAAGCAAGACACAGATTACCTCCTAAGGAGTCTATAGGACACTGAAAAGAGAGATAGAGCATATGCCCTCTCCTGATAGCTTAACTTTTCTTAGGCCCATGATCTTTTTTTGTGAGGAACCTCTAGTATTCTCCTACTGCCTTATATGTCAAGTAAGGTACACCCTGAAGGGGGTATTATATTCTATGACAGGCCTGATCAATGCAGAATATAGATGAGTAAGGACTTCTTTGGATCTAAAGTAGAGACCCTTTGCAATCTGCTGTCCCAGACGGCAGGATTTCTTAACCACTGTTGCAACACATTTATCAAATGTGAGGGAATTATTTACTCATGTGCCAAGATTTCTCACATCTTCATTTTGGAGTGGGGTGTTGTCTATACTATAAGCTGTGTTGAAGGACTTTTGACCAAATTTAACAATATTGCACTGTTTGCCATTCAGTTTTAGTCCATTTTCTGTGTACCAACTATTGACAAGTATAAGTCAAACTGTAGCTTCTGAGTGTCAGAAGAGGATTTAAGGATTACACCCAGCTTACAATCATCTGCAAACTTGGTTAACTATAGATTCCTATTTTTGATTTGAAGATTACAGAGGAATACTAGCAGTCCTAATATGGATCTCTGAGACTGTACTGGTTACCTTCATGGTCTCTGAGGATGAACTTGACACCCTCACTGTGTGGGCTTTGTCTCCAAAATGACTTGCTATCCACCTAAGTGAGGTCAAAATATGCTGTAAGGACATAATGACCACTGTTCTCACTGTGCGTTACTCTTTCAAAGCAGTTTACTATAGTCATTAGACAGCCAACTGCTGGGGTCAAGTCTTACAAGATTTTTAATATTGTAGTTTATTATTTTAGTTATGACCCATTCCATGGCCTTGCAGATGGTGTTCATCAGGCTGATAGGCCTATAGTTTATGAGGTTTGTAGTGGGGCTGATTTTATGAAGTGGTATCACAACTGTTGTGCACTGTACCTCAGAGGTAGAGCCACTGGCTGCACTAACATCGAATACCAGTAAGAGCAGGTCGACCAATGCACGTTTAGTGCTGTCCAGCAGACAGAGATGTTATCAGGTCCCATGGAACATGTATTTTTTGTTTTGGAAAGTAACTTTAGCAGGTGTTATTTTATGATGCTAGGGGTTTTGACATCCTTTGAAGTAAGTGGATTTTGTAAAGTTGTCTCAGGAGTGAAATTTATACTGAATTTGTTAACTAATATATTTGTGATAACAGCTAGATCTGAGTAAGTGGTGCCATTTTGAATAACTGTAATTATCCCCAGTTTCAGATGCTAGTCTAAGTTCATGAGATGTCTTTGTTTTTCTGATGGCATTTTTCAATTCATTTGATATATTTTGATGTTGACCATCATTTGTGTGTCTTTAGGTTTGCTGTATATTCTAAGAGGCTTGTTTCTTTTATTTTATTGTTTATGCATGTGAACCAACAGGCTGTTTTGCTCTTGAATTCCCCATTTATTTGGTTCTGGTAAGAACTGTCAGGTTAATACATTTGTAGGGTTTATATCACAACCGCGAAAGCACATAATGCCAAATGGCATTACATCGAAAACAAAACCGCAAATGCTCACAATAGTGAAACCACGGAACATCAAAGTCTTACCCAGGGCAAGAATTCGGTGGGCCATTCCACGGCTTAGCTATTTCCTCCACTGTGGTGTGATCTCAGAGTTGGTATTTTTAAGCATGGGGGGTTGTGGGGGGCTCCCCACATTAGACATAGGGTTTTGGCGTGCTTGTATTGTGTGTGTGTTTCTCGGAACAGCAAGTTTTTTTCCCAGGGGCCTCAAATTGTGAATAGCTTCTGTTTGCCCTTTCTTTTTAAATACAAATCTTATAACACTGTCACACACAGACTCACTAGTTATACCTGTATCTAACCATTCATTTAATGCTTTGAGAAAATTACATTTCTGTATCTCAGCATAGTTTTCTGGAACCCCAAGGTAATCGTCTGTTCCTGGGGACAAATCAGCAGAAAGATCATGCAAAACAAAATCTAATTCTGACAAAGGTATGCAACCATTTAATACCTTAATATTTTCTGCACAAATATGAGAGACATTCCACTGTGTTATAAAAGTGTCACAGTGAGAAAAAAATGTCTGAAGATAAGGTTTAACTATGTTATTTCAGATTGGGTGTTGGCCATAATTCCATCAGTATTATGCAACCCTACCATTAACTCAGAATGTTTTTTGTTATTTCTTATTAAAAAAGGAGATACTACTTGTTTAAAACCTTGAATAACATATTGTCAGTTTGCTAAAAGAATATCTATTCTAGCAGCTGTAAGTGTTTCTAAAACTCTCTCACTTTGTAGGCAAACAGTGTCTACAGACTGTAAGGAGACATGATAATTATTCCAAGCAGAAAAATATTTACTCTTCTTTTACTGAGTTGTTTTTCTACAGAACAAAATACAGTTTTATATTTTGCCTTGATTCCACCACTATGATCAGTTTTCAATAAAGTCAAAGTGACTACTTGTTCCCATAACAGATGCAACATATTTTCCACTCTAGTGTTCTTACCACCCATCCATTTAACATTTTAATACCTTTGTCAAAAGCTAAACTAGATACATTGCTAACAAGCTGAGAAAACAATGCTGTATGATCAGTCATATTTACATGAATAAGAACAGAAGACATTAAAGAAAAATAATCTGTAAAAGAAAAATAATTAATCTCCGAGGAAAGTCTACATCTACAATAAATTGACCCTATGTAAGATCCTAAAACAAGATTGTTAGAGTCTAATATATCAGTCAATAACTTTATATCATCATTTTTTGTCAGCTTTTATATGGCTACAAGAAATACATGTTCCGTAGAGTGTTTACTAATAAGACCATAAACAAGAATGAGCCTAAAAATTGCCATCCAGGAGTGTATATCACAAATAAGAATTTGTCCTGGAATAGCAATTAATGCATCTAACAAGGAAATATTGGATTTAAACAATGTAGCTATGCCATAGAATAAATATCTTCCAAAGCTTCATAGATGTTTGTGCCCCAAACAACCTCAGTTGTATTTTGTAATTTACTAAGTAATCTTATATCAAGCAAACAGGTATTATCAACCCTTGCCCATACACAATAATGTAAAATTTTTAATCTGTGACATTCATTAATCAAGCTGCTCACATTTAAACTGCTAACAAGACTAGCCTTTTCATTCAACATAATGTTCTTTAGTCCCTTGTCTCAGCTTCCTTTCATGTATCCTCTTACCAATAGTGACACTATTTTTATCCATTTCTTAATTTCTAGAACTTAGAATTTTGCCATCACCCTACATTCCCCATCTCTTCTACTATTGGCTTTACTGTTGTTTGAAAAGTATATTCATTTTATTTATGTAGTACTATTATATTTCCTCTGGAGACTCCTCAGCCCCTGATATATTGTTTTTATGTTTAGCATCCTGCATAAGTTGCTTAGTATCTTCCACATCTTTTGTAAGTAACGTGGGACAGTCAAACCAAAAAGGTCCAACAGTTTTACATTCTGTACAAGAAAGAACACAATTAGAAAGAAGCAGAATGGCCAGAACACCACACTGACTACAACATCGCTTATCACAATTTGAATCAGATATGATAAGGAATCACAGAAAAAAAAACTTTTAGGCTACCCTTTGTAGTGAACATATGCTGTATAATCATTAAAAAAATGACATTGTAAATATTCTTCACTTAAACATGTTGCTTAGATAGCAAAATCACAATGACCATGTCCCATTCCACAAACCGCTGTTATCATGAATGTTCTTAATATCACAAAACAGTAAAGTAAGAAATGCTGCCTTAAAAAGTATAATTAATGTCTGCAGTTCTAAACTGTAGAATCAGCTTTCTTTGAAAGTTAATTTTTTCACCTGAAAAAGTATACTGTGACCATAGCTGACAAAAACTTTTCAAATCAACCTACTGTAAAAATTGATCTGCAATCTCAACAGTCTCAAAGGTGATATCACAACATGTATACATATAAGAATGTCTTTATCTGTAAATCCCAAAAGAGTAACATAAAGTCACAAACAGTATACTGATCAATAATAATGTATTTTGTGGATGAAATACTGTACATACCACAGACAATAGATTTCTTTTTTATTGATCCTAACAAGTTCAGTCTGTGACCTCTTCACAGCAGTAGAATATGTAACACTAGGAACATCTGTTGGTGTTTGTAGCTCTCCTATCTAATCCTTGGACTAACAGGCAAACAGGAACATGATTAACTTCCTTCCATCTTTTTAGCCCCTGAAATCTCTTCCTTTACCATAGCACTAAATGCTCTTTAAGGATTACTTTCATCCATTAATTGACTGCACAAAGCCACATATTTGATCTCTGATTCTTCAACATTGATCATATTTATAAGCATTTCCTCTGGGAAACCAACAGAAGCCACTGTAGTAATTTATATAGCATTTCAGCAACAGGAACACCAGCAACTCCATCCTCCTCCTGCTGCATTGTGCAACCATCCTCTGTCTTTTTGCAGCATTTTTTCCTACAAAAAGAGTAGGGGATCCTTTAATCAAGACAACATAAACAAAACATTATTTACACATTTACAAAGTATACATATTTATAGGTAAATGTCTACACATTTCTATATACCTTCATAATTATTATTCTTCCATAAATGACCCCCACTCCATCTCCCATAATTATAATCTAATTTTTCCCAGTATATCAGCAAAAATCCATTTCCCATTAAACCATATTTTATTCAGTCTTTTGTTTCAAGTAATTCATATTACATAAAATACATTCTTATCTACCCTTCTTATGTATTCTTTCTTCTTCTTTTTATAATATTCATATATAATCATATTCATATCTGTATTGTTTACATCATTAATATTCAAAAAAAGTTTCTTCAAATAACTTTTTCCACAATTTAAACACTCTTTTACATTTTGGAAAACATGGTCTGTTGTCTCTTCCACCCCATAATATAAAAACACTCTTTCAACTTTGTTTTTTTATGGCATATCCGTTTTTACTGGTAACTTATTTATTACCAATCTCCATTGGAATTCTGACTCTCTACAATCTTAGTACACCACTTTTTCCTTACTTTAATGGTGTTTATCACATCTTCTGATAACATTTTCTATGGATTAACATAATATTGTTTCATCACATTATTATACCACATCCTTTTATTCTTCTCTATATCATCACTTTTCAGTTTTTTCTTGATAATTTTTAATTTCTTAATTTAGATAAACCTCATCTCTTTTTCTTAGTCTCGTCATCTCCTAATTTTGTGTACTTTTATTTAAACATGATAATTATTAATGTGTTATTCTCTTCATTTACTCACTTTAACACAAGTTTAAAGAAGCAGAATAAACAAGTAGATATAATAATCCCAATCCCCCTTCATCTTCAATCATAGATAAATTACCTCTTTTCACTGGGTTTAACCTTGAATCCCATATGAAATAAATTATTTATTTATTTTTCATATTTTTCAGGGATCAAATACATATTTGACAATATACTAGTTTTCCACTACAACAAAATTCACCAGATAGACCTCTTTCTTGAAAGCTAATTTATAAGTCCTCCCAATAGGACATCATCTCCCTCACAATTATATCACTTTTTCCAAGTGTTATCAATAACAAAGATGCTTCATTCATTGAGAAATATACCCCTTCCAATTTTTACATCACCCAGACCCTTACTTTTATCTTTATTCAAGGTCATTCCCATTTCAATTAAACAGCCATTCAGACAACCCAACACTTCCCTGATCCATTTTTTATTCTTAACAACCGCAATGTTATCATCTACATATGTCAAAACTACTTCCTGTTGCATCACATATATAGCATCTTTCATTTTATAAGCTACTTTATTTACTATCATATTCATTACTAATACAAACAATATCGCACTCATGTGACATCCTTGTCTTATACCACAATTCATGCATTTTTCTTTACGTAGCTACCCATTCACTAACACTATCAGTCTACTATTTTGAAATGCTGACATATGCACTCTTCTAATTCTATTACATATTACATACTTTTCCATAGTATCCCACAAAGAATCATGTCCTTCTTTATCAAATGCCTTACTGATATCATTTACCATAACTTTCACATCTTCCCTTTTACTTATAATATCATCCAAAATTTCTTGAACCACCAATAATTCCTGGCATCCCTTCCATTTTATACCATACAGACTTTCTTCCACAATGTTCTTCATCCTTCCTTCCATTCTCCACTGTATTATTCTCATAAAAAATTATAATCTTTATTATTTAATATGATAGATCTCCATTTTTATTGGATTCTTTTCATCTTTCTTCTATATAAATATTAATATCTCACTACATAACACTTCACAAACAAACCCTTCCTTCAATAATTCATTCAAAACATTTAGAAAACATTATCTTTGCCAGTCCCTTAATTTCTTATATACTTCAGACCATATGCCATCTGGACCTAATACTAAATCAGCATTTACTTTAATAAGTACTTCACCCAATTCACTAATGGTTATTTCTGTTTCAAATTCTTTCTTAACTTATTCTTGATTTTTTGTTTACCTTCTATTGTCTCTTAGTTCTTTCTTTTTACTCTTATACAAATTTTCTACATGCTGTACTACAGTACTCACAATTTGGAGTCTATATTAATTTATAGAATTACAAATCAGAGAAAACCTATTCATCAAACACCTTTTTTATTGAAGCTGCTAATCATGAAACGGAGTTTTTTGCAAAAGTTTTCCTAGGGCAAAGAAGTGGTTAGCCACCATCTGGAATTTGCCTCTTTCCCAACTTTAGTGTGATCTTGGAATTGGTCTATTTATTTAGGAGGTGTGTAGGGGCATGGTTTACCACATCAGGGGTTTGGGGGGCATAGCCCCCCACTTGGGTAGGTGTTAAGTTTTATGATTTTGTTTCTGGTTGCTATGGTGGCCTACCGTTGGTTTACCCTAGGAAATTTTTCACTGAAAACTCCATTAAATGAGTCACAGTGTCGATAAATAGGTGTTTGATGAATAGGTGTTCGCTGATTTGTGATTCAACAAAGTGGTACAGACCCAATAATTTGCTCTTGTGTACTTTTTACCTCTCTTTGTATGTTTTTCATTTCGGCATTATACAAATAACATCCTTTACTATGTTACTCAAATATGTATACACCTCCTCCCTTCTCCCTTGTCAATATTTCTGCTTAAATAGTAATGTCTCACTTTTTCTTGACTTCTTTTATATATTTCCTTTTCCACATCATAATACACTCTTCTATTCATCTCTGAATTCTCTAGTGCATTTCTATGCATCTTTCCATGCTTCACTCCCTATTCCTTTCTTATATAATCCTGTCATTGAAAAAAATAAGTTTTATACTTCTTTTCAAAATTCAGTCCTCCATTCAGGTCAGTTTTTATAAAAGCCCTTCATGGTTACATGATACATCCATAAATGCAATGCTTCTGACTCACCAAATTCATCCCATAATTTCTCATTTATTCTTTTTATTCCCTTTCCTATTTTAATATACTCTCTTTCTTCCATCAATTCCATCCATAGTACTAAATGATCTCTTACTGTATCACCATCGGCTATACCCAAACATTCTAATAGTACGAAATAGTCAATTTCAGATCTAGCTTCCCTCTTCTGTAAGTCCATTGACTTTTATTGCACACAGCTAACTTATTACATTCTATCACGTCTTGCATTTTTAACATCTTTCCCTTTCTTTTCACATTGTCCCCTTAAATCACAACATCCTCTGCAATAATAATTTTTATGTTAACCACCACAAAATCTAATATTTGGTTAAACAGATTATCTTTTTCCTTGCCATTTGTGTATACATATAGTGCTATACTTCTATAAGCATATTGTCTCCGCCTCACATATACAACAGTTAACTTTCCCATCTTTACTAACTTTACATATAATACTTTGCACAATATAGTCACACCAGAGCAACATTCACTTCCTAAATTTCATATTATTTTTCCACCCCGTGATTTTTCCAAAATTTTTCTGTTTACAATCTTTTTTCACTTTTCAGGAATCTTATATTCTCTATAAGAATAATATGTACATCACATTTAGCACACCATTCCAGTGTCCCTGTTCTTCTTAAAATATTAATAATAATGTTCACATATACCAAAAGCCTTCTTTTAAGTTTAGGGGATTTTTTTAATTTCATTTTTTTTTTTTTTTTATTCTTTCTCAAATATTTTTCTGAGTTTATGTAGAACTTTTCTTTGATCCTCAGAATCATATTTTTCATTATTTTCATAAACTAAAACACATTTAGACCTACTCCTTACCTTTCTTTTTAATCTTTGGTGGTGTATCTTTAAATCTTCTTTTTCTCACCCTTACCCTAGCACCAACTGAATTTCTTTTCCTAACATTCTTTACGATCCATTCACAAACATCTGACTTATCACTTTCAATTTCTACTTCATTTTCTCAGTACAGTTGCCTTCATCCTTCTGAAATATTGTATCTATGCCATCTTTTAGTACTTCATCCTCTTTTTCATTAACATATTTTCACCTTTTCTCTTACTTTCTCATTGCTTTCAGACATTACAGTACTTTATTCGTCTTATTCAACATTCTATTGCTTATTCTCTTTACAATCAAACAAAAATGCCCTTCACTTTTACATAGTCTACATTCCTTTTTATGCTTATTCATCATGTGATATTTTCTCCTGTTAAAATTATATCTAATCTTTGTACACTCATTTATCAGACAATTGAAATCTCCCCAAAAATAAAGTATTCGGCTGTCCCAAACACCTAATTGTTCCTTTATTACCATCTACATATATAACATTTGGTAAATGTTTTATCATTCTTTTCATATTTTAAAACACCATCCACTCCCCACCCCCATTCCAAATACACATCTCTTCTTTAACTTTCACAATATCAGAAACTGAGTAACATATACATGAAAAATAATCTTGAAAATGAGCAAACACTTTTTTAATCGAATCTCTTTCCCAGAAGATATACTTTAATTCCATGAGTAACAGCCTTTCTTTTTTCACAATTAAAGAAAAATATTTCCATTAAATCTTTAGTTTAGTCTCAAATGTTAAGTCACAAAATGTCTCTTTGCCCAAATGAATGTATCTTCTGCTCCAAAACCCAAAGATAACACTAAATTATCCCACACAAAATATCTGTCTATTTTTTTGTTTCTTCTTTCTTATCTGAAAAGTAAACTTTTTTTTGATAAATTTTACAAGTACCTTTTGTTGTTCCAACTGCATCAAGATATGATTTTCCAGATTGCATCCCACCATTAAGCTTATGCCCATACAACTCAGGACTCATTTCCTTTCCATCCAACTCATTGTCCACTCTGAAAACCTTTTCCATTATGTCAGACCAAGAAATCTTAGATTCTTCTTCAAGATCACCTTTGTTCAATAAACCAACCAGTTTTTCATCATGCAAACCTCTGGAAGCAATGTCAGTTAGAACTTTTTACAAATTGATTTGTACTACCTACTTGCTTTTCAAAAGTTTTCTCTCTGGCTGATAGGACCACACTGTGATCACCAACAGAACATCTCTGTTCTCCCTCAATTACTGCATGGCTTCTTCTAGCTGCTTCCATGCAAAAAGCAGAAGCAGGAAGTATAGCACCAAAACATTCTCCCTCACAAAGAAAAGAATATGTGAAGTTCCCTGATGCCCTGGTCAAATTTCCCCTATTAGTTTAAATACCATCTTGGGTCTCCCCTGAAAAAAAGGCTACTAGCTAACCTAGTGGGACTAACCTTGTCAAGAAAGAATAAATAAAAATAAATAAATAAAATCAGCAAGCAAAGCATCACAACGGACACAGGCACTATAGGCTTGCATATGCTGTACTGTCAGACTAACAGTTTACAGAATTAATTGTTATCAGCAGCATTCTGCTGGCAGCTTGCTGGTATAGCAGGTATGTTAGTAAATTACTGAGCAGAAGACTAGAGATTTGAGTCTGCAGATTACTGCTCCTGATTTTTTTATGTATTTAAAGCATTAGGACCCATTTAATAATCTGATCATTATTATTTATTTTTATCTCATTCCAGTAGCACAGATTGTTTCCATCTATTATTTATTTAAGTGCATATCTCAGCATGGTTTATGTCACTCACCCTTCATATTCCCATATCTTTAACCATTTAGAGTATAGAAATATAAGGGCTACAGTAAATTCTGCACAGATGTACACTTAAGTAAATTAATTAAACACAAACAGACTCAGTAAGTATGTTGTAGAGGATCAAACAATTAATGACTTTCCTTCATTGTTTTGCTTGCCTATGTCTTGCAGATTTAACAACCATGTCAGTTGTCCACTTTTACTCACTTGTGTACTAGCTCAAATAATTATGTTTCAGGTATTATATAGGTACCCATATATGCACAGAAGTTTTAAAATTCCATTTATTGAAATCTATGAGAATAATTCTATCTTTTAAAATTTACCTACAGCATTATTTGCTTAGAGTTCTATTTAAATTTATATGTATGCAATTCTTTGTTTAGAATTCTGTCTCTAGACATTTACCTGTAAAATTCTGTTTTAAAATTTTATGTTTCAGACTCTAACTACAAAACTAGAATTCTACTTGTAGAATTTTGCACTTAAATTTCTCTCTGCAAAACTTTATATTTAGAATTCTATCTTAGTGAAATTCTGGGTTTATAAATATAGTAAGTCCAGGTGCCATGGCCAAGATGGTTAACTGAGAAGAGCAACTGGTGAAAGCTCTGTGACTGAAAATTTTTCTCTGACAGAAAATGTATTCAAAAAATTAAAATTTGGAGATACTTTGCTAATTTTATTCATTAATACTCAGATAAAAGATTTATAGCTTCAAGTTCTTCAATAGTTGTAATTTTTTTGTCAGAATTTCAACATGCATGGTTAAGAGAGAAGAGACTTCAACATGAGTCACTCAAGAAATGGAACTCAGGATTCTCATGATAAAAAAGACATGCAGTCAATACTATCTAGTATGTAGGATGTATTACTAAAATAGACAAACTGGAAACCAAAAGTTTCAAATAAGGGACCAGAAAGAGGATGGAACATTTTGAAATTCTATGAAACAACAATGTGCACAAAACAACAATAAAGAAGAAAAACTGAAGTGAGTCTCAGACTGAACTTATTTTTAAACAAAATAAGTGGCTCATAGAAAAACTCAATGATTTAGAAAACAGACTGAGACAAAATAACATTAGAATTTATGGTATACCTGAAAAGTATGAGGGAGTCAATATAATAAACTTCTTAACTACCCAGCTATATAAAACATTAAATCTACCTGAAACTTTATCTTTTGGAATTGAAAGAACGCATAGATCCATGAGAACACCTTCTAAGAAGGAAAATTCACCACCAAGCTCAATTATATTTAAGTTCATATTTAGGAAAAGATCATATATTAAAAGAAGTATGGTGCAGTCCACCTATTAAAATAGGTGAACATGTAGTCAGATTTGACAATGATTATTACAGTAAAGTAATGAGTAAAAAAGAAATCATGTTTGCCACTAATCAAGAAACTTAAAAAGAAGAATATTAAACCCATGTTGGTGTTTCCTGCAAAGACCAAAGTATGTTTTTTGAAGAAACCAAAATATGTAACACACTGGGGGAGACATCCATTTTTGTTAACAGCAAAAAATCCTTAATAATACTGAATAAATGGAGTGGAAAATTATATCCCTGAAGAGACAAAGTGAGCTGAATTCTTGAAAAACTGCTTCTAAAACTAAAAAGCCTGAAAACAAGTTATTCTTATTCTCTGTGTGTAAGACTATTATTTTCTGAAACAATATATATGTTCTTTAAATAAAAGATTTGCAATGGACTTTAAGCTTCAAAACATATGTAAGTTGTTGTTGTTTGTCTTTTGGCTTTTCCCAGGGTCGCCACAGCGGAACTCCGGTCCCCTAGTGATTGGCAGTAGATTTTTACGAAACACCGAGGTGCCAGCTTGACACCCATCCTTTAACGAAGGTATGCCCATTTACGCATGCATGTCTTTTGAACCCTACCCAACCGCGGGGAGGACATGCACACTCCACACAGAAGGCACTCCTAAGCCAAGTCGAGAATCGAACGGGTAAACCTCTTGCTGTGAGGTAAAAACACTACCGGCGTACCACCACGGTAGACCTATTTTAAGGTAAAACATTTTTCATGATGAGGAATATAAAGGGTTAGTTTTACTGTTTTACCACATTTACAATGAAAGGCCTACTATATTTCATTTAACTAAACCTGTAACTGTGTTTCTAAATGTTAAACAAATACTTCCTGTAAGAGAATATCATTATATTACAAGCAATAAAATTGGTAACTTAAAGCTATATAAGTTAAGGATTTTGTTTTATTTGTTCAGCTTTCTGAGTATGTGCATCGCTGGGTTAAATGAATGTCACATCTAAGTAATATGCTAATTAGAAGTGTTAAAGTGCTGGTGATTTTGCTTTCTTTGATCCTGTGTAACACATTCCTTTCACAGATCATTTATGAAACAACTGACACTTAGAGAAAAAGCTTGAAAATAAAGGAATGTTCAATTTTGTCAGAATGCTGGATTCTTCCTGCCTTGAGCTGTTCTGAAGAAAAACTAGGTCAAAATTCATCACTGATGTCTGTGAAAGAGGAAAATAATTTTGTATTTTTTCTCCCAAGTAATGACAGAAATCTATTCAAAGCAAAATCTCCTTTCTATTCTTAGATGTGAAGAATTGGTAAGACAAAAGCTATAGTAATGTTTAATACCGAGACGTAACATTTAATGTGCTTACATTTTACATGTTAATAGCTTATGCTGTAGTGTTACTAATTTTAACTATAGATATTAACTGTACATATAAATTGAAAGAAGTAAAGTTAAATGTTTGTTGCTGATTAGAACAGCTTAAAAAACTAAGAAGAATGAGAAACTTTCAGAGCAAATTAAAAGCTGCTGTGTGAGTTGTCATTTGCACATGGTGTCAAATTCTGATGTCAACATGTAAAGCTTAGATCAGAACAGCAGTTCACGATGGTTAAAAGCAGGAATTCTTTTATATACAGTCAAGCTTGTTTGTAATACTAGAATTAATAAGATCTTATGAATAAAATGCATATGGACAAGGAATGCAATATCTACTCTGTAAGATTAATAAAAGAACAGTATCAGTAAATTAAGAAATATGTACACATACTCTAGTCTTTAACAGAGAGCTTATGATTAGATGGCTCATTAATGTGAGATTTTAGAAATGCAAGATATATAGAATAAAGTAGAATACTGGTGGGAAATAAGACATAAACATTTATTTAAATAACAAACTGTTTTTAAGAAAGATGTCTTACATATACCTGCATATGACAGAAATGTAAATGTACAAGATCTCATATAATTTACATAGAAAATCATATAAAATATTTGAATAATCTGAAAGCTGAAATTTGAAGCTTGGTCGTGTGAACTTTGACACTTTTTACATGTTGTATGCTATTAGATTCACTAAGACTACCTGAAATAACTCATTTCATAAGTGAAACTTGAGTGTTGTATTGCTCAATCAATACATCCATTTTGATAAAAGGTAAAGTAGATGTTTCAATATGTTTGAATCAGGAAGGGGAATGGGATTTGAATTGAACACTTTGTAACTTTTGAATACAATATAGATTGCATTTTTGACTGTATAGAAATAGCAAGACCTTCTCTTTGATCTCAGTAATGTACATATATTTATGAAGTAGTTTAATAAGCTAAAGTATTTTAAATGTTTCATATCTGATGTAAGAGTGTTACAGAAATTTGAGATATAGACACTTGTACTTTAAAAATTAATTCAGATCTTTTTGATAGAGCTATGAAATACGTGCGTGTCTTTTGACATGATAAATATATATGTACATTGATTTATCTTATAAATTATAATTTAGTATGATAAGATATTCTGTGACCTGTAAGTTTACAGATGCCTTTATCTCTTCAGAACCCACTCTGTTATACTTATTTATTTAGAAATCTAGTTATAATAATGTTGAATGAGTGAATAATGTAGGCATATTTAATGGGTAATTTATATTACTATAACATAAATAGGTATATAATATACTATTTGTTGGATAATCTATTATCTGCTAATGTAAGTGGATTAAATAATGGCAACAAAAGGAAAACATTAAAGAGCTATCAAAAATTAAATAGAGGAGACATTATATTATTGCATAAGACTCACTTGAGAGAAAAACATACAATATTTGGATTCACTTTGAAAAGTCACAATCTCAAATTTCATAAGACTTGAAGCCCAAAATCCTGAAAACTCAAAATCCTGAAAACTCAAAATCCTGAATCCCAAAAGACTGAAAACACACAGGATACAAATAATGACAATATTCCAGTACAAAGACACACACAAACACATACAAGACAAACCAAAGCAGTTTTCACCAAGTATGAGCAGGGAGGCAAGCCTCCCTGTACCCCCCGACACCCACTGCTGAGATTGTACTCCACAGAAAAAAATGGCAAACAAACCATCACATGTTTCACGACTGCCAGTTGTAACCTTAGTAATGTTCCCTTTTAACTTGCTATACTACAACGTAACTCATGATAGTGTAGTGAAGTGCAATGGTTACATTACAACCACGAAACTGCAGTTGCACGAATACGGAAACATCGACACATATTGAGTGAACTGCGAAAACACCAAACATCCTGAAGCGCGAAATTCGAAATGTCGAATCATCATAGTTGGCCCTTCCCCGGTATAGCTCCTTAAGGTAAGTGTGCAATAGTTACGGACTTTAGGGTTAGGGTGTGGGTTAAGGTAAGTGCATACATAGTAATTTATGTAAGCTTTAGTTTAGAGTTCGAAGTAGGGTTTTGTTAAGTGTATGTATATGGATTATTTATTTTGTTTGGGTAGGTAGTATGTAGCAGGCAGTAGGGTTGGCCAACTATGCCGATTTGACATTTTGAATTTCGCAGTTCAGGACGTTTGGTTTTTTCACAGTTCGCTCAATATGTGTTGACGTTTCCGTATTCGCATATGTGAGGTTTTGTGGTTATAATATAAACCCAAGTGCAATCTTGGAGTTGATATATTTAAGTAGCAGGGGGTATGGGGGCACAGCCCCCCACATGGGGGGTCCAGGGGGGGTTCCCCCCTGTTTATACTTGGTGGAAAGTAATATGGTTTGTGTTGTCTATAGTCAATATATGTACTTGTGTGTTTTCAGTCTTTTGGGATTCAGGATTTTGAGTTTTCAGGATTTTGGGCTTCAGTCTTATGAAATTCGAGATTGTGACTTTTCAGTCTTCTGAAGTGAATCCCAATATTTAAATAACTTAGGTTATGAAATGTTATCATCTTCTTCTTTTAACAAAAAGAGGAGAGGAACTTCTATACTTTGTAGAAAATCCACTGTAATGCCTAAGGTCATGAAATCCATTAATGATCCCAAAGGAATGTGTACATTTATAATAATTAAATATAATGGCAAACTCTATACACTAGCTAATTTCTACTGGATCCCTGGAGTAAGTGCAATAGTGGCTAAAGATCATTTAAACTTACTACAAAGTCATTGGAAGGGTAGTTTAATTTTATCAGGGGATTTTAATTGCATATCTAGTAAAAAGATACAAGTGAACAGAAGAAAGCTAAACTACTGGCATCAGTTAAAGCACTAAACAGATGGATTAGTAATAATAATTTAGTTGATTTACTAGTAAAAGCAGAAGATAAGTCATTGTTCTCCACTCATCATTCTTATGCACATGGGACTCAAACTAGAATTGATAGGATTCATGCCTCTATAGATTTACTTAATAAAGTGAATTATTTTAAAACTATTCTTTGTCCTTTATCTGATCACAATGCACTAAGTATTAATATAGTAATGGATATAAGGAAATTGCATATTATTTACCAAATCACAGTGTATAAGATGAAATTAAAAGAGTTTAACAGTTATGTTAAGGAACAAATCAAGATTTTTTTACCTTAAAATGATAATGGTCAGGTTAGTAAAGTCATACTATGGGACACCTTAAAAATGCATATTAATGATAGAATGGGAAGATGAGCTAGTAAGAAAATGAAAGAGTGGGATAAAGATTTGTTAGAACAACAAACAAAGAAATTAGATAATAATGAAGTCATTAAAATTAATGAGAAAATATCAAAATGTTTTAACACATAAAGTAGAGATAGCTTTAGAAACAATAAAATTGCATAGTCATGGGATGACCTCAAAAAATCTATATAGATTAGCTAATTAAAGTAAGATGTTAAGCAAAAAGACACAAATCAATAATATCCAAAATCCTTACACTAATAAGCTTACTTCAGATATAGAATAAATGCTTAATGTTTTTTTAAAAAAATTCCATGAGGATCTTAATAAAAATAAAATAGCAATCCAGATGATTACAAAGTTGATAATTATTTGAAGAAAAATGTTGCTAATAAACTTAATGGCAAACAAATATCTTGTTGAATAAGCCTATTACCCTGATAGAAGTTAAAAAAGCTTTAAAAAACTTAAAAATGGTAAAGCTCTAGGGTTAGATGGTTTAAGTATGGAATTATATTGTCTATTTCTGTTAAGTATTTTAGCATTACTAAGTGACATTTTCAGGATAATTTAGAGTGAAAAAATAATTCCCCCATCATGGAAATTTTCAGTAATCTCACCTATACTTAAACAATGAAGGGGTAATAAGTTATTCTCCTTATATAGACTTATTTCATTATTAAATGTAGTCTATAATCTATTTGCTTCCATTTCTGTCACAAAGTTAAGAGATATTAAGAGTAGTGACTATCTTAGATTTAGCAAAAGGAACAAACAACAAATTGGCCCTAAATAGCTTAGATATTTAGATTGATTTTGATTCTGTAGATTGGAACTACTTTTTTAAAAAACTTTAGAAGCATTTGCTTTTCCAGAGCAGTTTATTGGAATATTAAAAAAACTGTATTGAGACTCCATAGCATATGTTAAAATTGAATCTTACATTTTTCAGGGATTCACTTTAAACAAAGGCACAAAACAAGGGTTCCAGTTTTCCCCTTTACTATTTGCATTAGTTATCAAACCATTAGCTAATAGTATAACAAGCAATGAACAAAATGATGGATTTTTAATTAATAGAGATTTTCAATCTAAACTACAGCTTTTTGCAGATGATATTTTACTAACTATAGTAGATTTAAATTATTCAATTGAAGAAACATGTGGGAAAATTGAAAAGTTTCAAAAAGTATCGCTGCTGATATTTAATAATAAAACTGAAACCTTACTGTTAATTCAATTACTAGATAGTACGTTTAAACATAAATATAAATATAATTGGAAAGGAAAAGAACTAAAATATTTAGGAATACAAATCTATCAAGTTGTAAGTAAGATTATTAATAATGATTTTGAAAAAGTAATTGAAGAAGTGTTACTTCTTATTTGAAAATGAATGATTTTTTTTTCAGTTTGAGGATAGGTTAGTTGTTATTAAAATTATTATATTACCCAAGATTTTATATATATAATATATTAGATTCAATAGCTTTAATACCTGACAAAAAACTTTTAAAGAAAATAGAAAAAATGTTAACTTCATTTATATGGCATTCTCAAAAGCCAATAATTTCTTATAGAAATCATATAAGATTATGGGAGTAAGGTAATATTAGCTTCCCAATACAAAATCTTATTATATTGCTGTAAGTTTTATCTCTTTTATAATCTGGATAGACTCAACTTACAGTAGTAAATGGAAAACCATCCAGGAGCAGATTATACTAAATTCTTATAAGATTATTAAAGATGATACATTAAAAATATATAATAATCCTTTCAACTGGTTAACAAAATTTACTTTTTTACACACCTTTATTGAATTATCACTTTTGACATATGCAAATTTACATTTATACAAAAGTAATCAAACTGTATTAACAAATTAACATTAACAAACATTATACTTCACATATATTGCTATATATCCTAAGCAACATTACATAAATCATTCAATTCCTGGCCCACTTTTAAAAAAGAAACATCTTTATTAGACCATCACTTATGACATAAGCAAATGAAAACAAACCACACCAACAAAGTCCTTGTTGCAAGCATTTTACATCACAAGCCGTACTCGCACATTCCAAGATCCAAACATTATATATCACTTATAATGTACCCAATCATTTTCAGTACATAGCTCATTTAATTCCTGCCTTCTTTTAAACCTCACTCCTCCCCTGTATGTATTGTTCCTACAATTTCCATTTTTTCCTATGCAGTTTGTTCCTACCCTTTTCTTAAAGCACTCAATTCCGGTTGATTTATCTATGTTACTATATTCACTACTTCTATTATAGTTGGTTTATATTTTTATTTCTGTTTTCTACTTATTGCTTTTTTGGCATCCACCATAATTAGACACTGCAAGGCCTTACCATGTCTAGGCAATTCCGATTCTCTATCATAGCTCTGAAAAAATCATCTCCCTCATCACACCAATCCGCCTACCCAGCATTCTGACAGTGCAACCCACAGAGAATCCTTAAAGTCCACCAACTGACCATACTCCCAGAAAATATGTTCCCAAGTACCTCTTTCTACACCACCAATCCTCCAACATTTGCTGTCTACCTGAGGAAAAATTCTCTGGAGTCTACTTGTGTTATAAAAATATCTATGTAAGCATTTCCAAAGAAAAATCCTAAATCTTGTAGATTTTATTACATATTTGGGAGACATACATATATCCTCCCATTGTTTCTTGGTGAATTCTTTATCCAATCTCTCTTCCCAGTCCTTTCTAACGTCCTCTGATTGATTCTTATTGTTATCATGCAATATTTTACATGCTCTACTAATTATTCCTTTTTTATTGGCAGCTTCTGTTCTAGATTCTACTAAAAACTCTACCAGTTATGGTCTTCCATTTAGGACCCCCTATTTCTTTCTCCTTTACCATAGAAGAAAATCTATTTCTATCTTTAGACTTTGCATATATGAAATCAATTCATAATACAGTTAAGAATTATTAATACGTTTTTATACTCCAGTAATATCAACATGGATTTTTTTGTACTTTCCCATTGCCCATACCTCTATATTTAAGTAAAATGAGAACAATGTTAAAATGAATTTACTAAAAAAGAATGGACTAGTATTATGATCTGATTTCTTTGAAAAAGGAAAAACTAAGTCCCCAAATATTTAATGAAAGAATATAAGTTGGATGAATCTGCTAGCAAGTTTATATTACCCATCAGTAAGAAATTGAATCAATTTGTGGATAATATGAGTGAAGATGAACAGAGCACTGTTCCCCCATTATATAAATATATGAATGCTGTTATTGAAAGTAGATTGATACAAAAAGGAAGCTTGTACAAGCTATATAAGTTAATTATAAATAATAAAAACAATAATTTAGATGCAAAATGCGGGAACTTATTAGATAGTATTGGATTTAGTGCCTCAATAGACATTAAGAATAAAACTTGCTTACTTATATTACTTAGTCAAACTTCT
Organism: Protopterus annectens; assembly: GCF_019279795.1. Taxonomy (NCBI): domain Eukaryota; kingdom Metazoa; phylum Chordata; order Ceratodontiformes; family Protopteridae; genus Protopterus; species Protopterus annectens. The sequence goes on from NC_056735.1 coordinate 1,303,344,337, forward strand.
TCAAGTCTATACTGGAAAGTTTTTTATATGGAAATACATGCAGAAAATGTTGTCACACCCTATAAAGCATCTAAGTTTAGTAAAATGACGTATTCAGTTTGTTGGAGATGTAGTAAAGATGCAGAATCTGATTGGATACACATGTTTATGGACTGTGAAAAATTAAATGTATATTGGGAAAAGATATGTATGCTTTTTGAGGGGTTATGGCCTGATAATTGTTCTTTAACTAGATCAGTAATACTAATGAATTTTCCACTTCCTGTATTTCTAAAAGACAAAGAGCAAAAAATGTTTTGGGCTATATTGGCAGTTGTTAGAAAAGTTATTACAAAAAATTGGAACTGAAACTCAATTCCTACATGAAAAGAATTTTAAAATTTAACAGCAATACCATGTAAAACTGAAACAGAAGTGACCAGAATAAAATCTATGAATCATACTAAGACTTTTAGTGGTTGGGATAACATTGAAATGTTGCTATTGAAATACCAAGATTCTTAATGTATTTATTGTATACAATTACTTTGATGATTGAATGTATTCATATCATTGTGTAACAATACATGAAGTTGAAGTTCTTCTTTTCTGTGTATATACTGTAAATATGTTAAATTAATAAAAAAAAATCTTAAAAAAAAAGAAATGTATAAGTCCAGCTGTATTACTCTACCATCAGAATTCTGTATAAAATCTGTCTGCAGATTTCTGTGTTTATGTTTCTTCTGGAATATGGGGAGATAGTTACCCTACACATCCACTGCCTCAAGTTCTACAGAGCCCTGACAATTATACATAATGCTGAACAGAGCACTTGCTATCCCAGCCAGTGTACAGATGATGACTGCGTACTGTGCAGACTGTAATGAGACAGATGCTCACACACACACACACACACACACACACACACACACACACACACACACACACACACACACACACACACACAATGATTAAACACAGCATGAAGTGTCTTCCATCATTATCTTCAATCTAGTATGCCAAAAAATTCAGATGCAAATTATTTGTCCCTTTATAATCTATACACTGTTAAACTGGCACAGACAAGAGCACATTTCATCATCTGTACAGGATCTGAGATAATGAGTGAGATGTTCGGTACTACTCTATAGGAATGCAAGCAGCAATTGTGCAGAGAACCACCACCTTGCATTCCATTCTGTCTGTAGAATTCAATGTTGCAATTCCTTCTGGAAAATTCTCTATTATGGATGTTTTTTCAATACTACCATTGCATCAAGAGTTTTGTGTTTAGAATTATATTGTAGAATTTTTCAGTATCATTATGTGTTTAGAATTATACCTGTAGAATTCAGCAAATCAGCCACGATTGTGAATAGTGCCCAAATTTAAAAAGATACTTCAGTGTAGCTAGTACCCAACTCTAAAAAGATACTTCAGTGTACTTAAAAAGATTAGCAAAAATACAACCCCAGACACTGAGAAGGCAGTACTCCAAACGTATACTCTATCTGTAGAATTTTCTCTATAACTATCTTGGTGTTCTGTCTGCAGCATTCATTTTATAATTCTGTCTACAGAATTCCATGTTTGGCTTACTATCTACACAATTCTTTGTTTAGAATTTGGTTGCAAAATTCTCTGTTTAGAATTCTAGCAGAAATATTCACTGCTTCAAGTTTATATCTGTAGAATTCCATCTGTAGAATTCAATGTTAAGATTTCTGTATATACAGTTCTACGCATTTTAGAGTTGATTTGAATTGTATCTGCAGAATTCTGCATTTAGAACAGTATCTGTAGAATTCATTTTTATAATGCTGTCTTTACAGTTCTGTCTGCAGAAGTTTACGTTTAGAATTCCATGAGTTAAATTCTGTTTTCAGCAGGTTATCTGCAGAATTATATGTTTAAAATTATATCTGTAAAATTCTATATTCAGAATGTTATGGTTATAATTATATAAAAATATATCTGTGTTTACCTACAAGCCATCACAGCACATTTTTTGCTCGCCATTTATCAAAGCATAAATAAAAATGGTAAGCTGAAAAACAAAGAAAAAGACTAACAAAATCCCCTCTCCACTCCCATGTTGGTGGGCTGTACCTCCACCCCCCAAAAAAAATACACACACACACACACACACACACACACACACACACACACACACACACACACGTGTGTGTGTGTGTGTGTGTGTGTGTGTGTGTGTGTGTGTGTGTGTGTGTGTGTGTGTGTATATATATATATATATATACATACACACACACACACACACACATATACATACGCTTATATACACACACCACACACAAACACAAACATATATACGTATACACACACGCACACACACGCACACACACACACACACACACACACACACACACACACACTCACACACACTCACACACACACACACACACACACACACACACACACACATATATGGGAACACTTTATAATCTTGAAATTCTGAAATATCGAATTTCAGAATCTCAAGATTATAAAGCTGAGAGCTCAAAATTCTGAAACCTCAGAAGTGCGAATTTCAAAATCCCGAAGTCCAGAGATGTTGAAGTAGCGCTTCTGGTGTTGCGGTTTGTGAATGGATAGCTGGAAGTTCAGGTAAGTATTTATGTGTAAGGCTTTTGGTTAGGGGCTTTTGTGTGTGTCAGTATGTTTTGTTACTGTGATGTGTGTGTGCGCGAGGGGAATGTAGCTTGTATGGTGATGTTTTCATGTATTTGTCTGTGTAGTGCGACCTTGGAGTTAGTATATTTAAGTAGGGGAGTGTGGGGGTACAGGGGGGCTTCCTCCCTGCTTGTATGTAGTGTAGGCTTGTGTGTTTGTGTGTGGGGAGAAGGTGTGTGTATGTGTATGTGTGTGGTGTATGGTTAGTGTAGGATTCGTGATTTTAAAATTTACGCCTCTGGGGTTTCCCTCTAGGGCTAACATAATCAAGTTCAAGCACCATAAACTCAAAACTTATTTGGAAACACTAATGTTCCTGTTACAGCCCTCAAGAAGCTGAGTCTATATGTACCTGTCAATCCTCCTTTACAAATTGTGTGAGGATGACATATATGCATACTTTAACCAGAGGCATGGTAAACATTTTAATAACTTGAACTCACAACAGTTTTGTGCTCTCTGTGAACTAATGACATCGGACGATATTTGTGTTCGCCCTGCAGATAAAGGAGGAGGCGTAGTGGTGTTAGATTCTTCTCATTATATAACTAATATGCATATTTTGCTAGATGATCCTGATACTTATGAGAAGGTAGATAAGTTACAAATTTCAGCTTTAACCAATGAAGTATGTATGCATCTTGAAGAACTTTTGTTAGAAGGTGTTACTGATGTAAACCTTTTTGACTATTTTATGGTTATACATCCTGTTATACCCCTTGTTTATGGGCTTGTGAAGGCTCATATGCACCCTAGTGACCCTCCAATGTGTCCTATCTTATCTGGGAGGGGTTGGGTGAATGAACCTCTGTCCAGGTTTGTAGAGAAACGCCTTTGTCCTGTTGTAGATAGAACTCCTCATATTTTGAGTGATACAAAGTATTTTTTGAGCTCTTTGTTTGATTGGTATGATACCTTTGAAGGTAAAGTTGATGATTTGTTTCTTGTGACCATGGATGTGGTCTCTTTGTTTACATGCATTCCTAATACTGATGGTATAGAGAACATACGTATGTACTTGAGCAGGCACTCATGTTTTGACACTAATTCTATTTATCTTATCTGCGCTTTTTTGGAAGTTATTCTTAATAATAATGCATTTTTGTTTGTGGGTGTTGCATATATACAAAGTACTGGTATAGCTATGGACACCATGTGTGCAAATAGCTATGCCAGTTTAGTTTTAGCTGAATGGGAGTCAGTATTTGATTTTAGTAGCAAAAATATGTTTCTTGAAAAAGTTCTATACTATGGCCATTTTGTTGATGATGTGTTTTTTGTTCGGGCCGGCAGCTTGGATTTGTTGTCTGATTTTATAGGCTATTTGAATGCTACTACTGCCTATCTGAAGTTCACATATGAGTTTTCTGATTCTGATATTGCTTTCTTAGATGTCAGGGTGCCTAAATCAGCTGGTGGTTTGAATAAATCCCTATTTAAGAAATCTTGTAAGAATAACAATATTTTACATGCACACAGTATGCATTCAGCACATGTTAATTGCAATGTTGTTAGAGGCCACTTCTTTAGATTGGCAGGTCTTCATACTAAAGATAGTGACATGTTCAATTCTTTTAGTTTATTGACCAAAGAGTTTATGGAAAGGGGATATAACCAAACAGAGGTACCCTTAGCACAGAATGATGCCATATCTCTTAGGAGCACCAGGACCAGACCCTTTTTTTCACAAAAGATCAGATGAATCTATGTGTATTGATATTCAAGTAGGCAATTCTCTGAGGATGTGCCTGACTCACTCGAATGACGTTAGTTTGATTTGTAATATAATAAGGAGACACTGGCATGTCTTTGTAGTTGATCAGAAGTGTAAGACTGCTCTAGGTATGCAGCCTTTCTTCTCTTTCAGGAATAGTAAAACTTTGAAGGACACGCTTTGTTATAAGAAATTGACATCTGAATATCTACATTCTTATAATGCTAATAAGACTGGGGCATTCCTCTGTAAGGGGTGTAGCATGTGTAAGTTTATCAAAACTGACAACCATTTTTATTTCATCCTGATACTTCCCGCATGTTTTATTTTAATAGATATGCTGACTGTGGTTCTTCTAATCTTGTATACTTGGCTGTGTGTAATGTCTGCCAATCATTTTACATTGGCAAAACTAATCAGTGCCTCAGAGATCATATTAGGGAGCACCTTTACTCTATAAATAAACATGATGACAGAAATGTTTTATCTAAACATGTAATGCAGGAATGGACTGAGCATTGTTTTAAATTTATGGTGCTTGAACTTGATTATGTTAGCCCTAGAGGGGGTGATATTAGGAGTCATACTGACTGCACTGAGATTAAATGGATGATTATTTTACAGGCCACTAGGGGCAAAGGGTTAAATGATTATATACCTGTAAAACCTGTGCTCAAATCACATGGTCTAAGGTAATACTTTAAATGCTCTGTTTATTTCATTGTTGCAGATCTGATGAACCATCTAGTTTTGATGTGAAAGCACTCATTTTTTTATCTTATTTTAGTTTAGCTGAGATAAGTACAAACTTGCAGTGTTAAAGATAGTACTGCATTTTATTTTCTGTTTATTTATTTGTTTCATTGAACATTGTGTTAAAGATGGTACTGCATTTTATTTTTCTGTTTATTTATTTGTTTCACTGAATATTGTGGTCTGTCTCTCTGCAGTAAGTGGGGATTATTGTTTTCACTTCATTGATATTCGGTGTTGAACTCTTAGCCTAGAGGGTTTCTCTGTGCTTATAAGTGTTAGTCACTTATCTGTGAATTTATTTCTGGTGAATATCTGAGCTGTTTGGCTGGCTGCTATATACATACATAAACTGTATTACAGGCTGAGATAAGTACGAACTTGCAGTGTTAAAGATAATACTGCATTTTATTTTTCTGTTCATTTGTTTCATTGAATATTGTGTTAAAGATAGTACTGCATTTTATTTTTCTGTTTATTTATTTGTTTCACTGAATACTGTGGGCTGTCTGTCTCTCTGCAGTTAGTTTCCTGCCCTCCCTCCCTGTTCTTGTTGTAGTATTAATCTTGGTGGCTTTGGAATTGCCCATCCATCCTGTAAATTTGTGTTTAAACTCTCCTCCTGGGTCCATCTCATTTGCTCACTGAACCGAGTACAGTGAGATCATATTTTTATTTCAGACACTCCTGCCAGCCCCATCTGTTCAGCTCTATCCCAGCTCTATCTCAGTCTAGTGTCATTATATCATTCTGCCTAATACAGAGAGAACATTTGAGAAGGTCAACCCACTTAGGTCCTTAACCTTGAATTATCTTCTGGTTGTCCTTTCTCATTTTCCACTTTATTAAAAAAAAAAAAAAAAAAAAACTTGCTAGAATCTCCTTGTGTTCTGACTGAGTGTGCTTCTCAGCTGATACGTATATTTCTGATACTTTATAACTGTTTAGAGTTGAATAAAAAAATTCTAAGCTTGTTTTCTGCCTTTCCTGTAACTAGTCTAGTCCAGATACAGATTTGCTATATCCAGGACTATTTGTAAGCTTCTGAGCCCCAAAAGCCTTTCTGTGTTGGAGGGAAGCCTTCTAGCTTATCAGTGAGAGTGGTAAGTACTAGGTGGCCTATCTACCACAAGAGTGGTTTCTGGCCCAGAAATTGTAGTTTATTGGCCGTTTTGGCAGTTTCTCCATCTCTTTCAACTTTCTGCACTAAAAGCCTGCATTTGTGCTTGTTTCCTGCCTTTCCTATAGCTAGCCTAGTCCAGATACAGTTTTGCTGTATCCAGGACTGTTTGTAAGTTTATGAGCTCCCCCAAGCCTTTCTGGGTTGAAGGAAGCCTTCTAGCTTATCAGTGGGAGTGGTAAGCACTAGGTAGCTTATGTACCACAAGAGGAGTGGTTTCTGGCTTAGAAATTGTAGTTTATTGGCCGTTTGGGCAGATTTTCCATCTCTTTCAAATTTCTGGTTTAAAAGCCCATGTTTGTGCTTGTTTCCCACCTTTCCTGTAACTAGTCTAGTCCAGATACAGATCTGCTGCATCCAGGACTGTTTGTAAGCTTCTGAGAGGTGCCAAAGTCTGTTCTTCAAATTTTCCCTTAGATCTGCTAGTTCTCTCCTCTCCTGCATTTTTACTAGCTTATTAGTCTAGCACTTTACCATACCAGACTTCTTGTAGCAATTATTGTAGCATGCAAAAGTGGTACCAGCACTAAATGTTCTACAAGGAAACAGCTCCAGTACTTATTATTAATGCCCACTCCTCCAGGCATGTCTAAAGGTCAGTTCTCTGTGCTTTCTCCTATTAACCTGGTGAACTTGTGCATCCTGAGGCAATGTAGCAACTGCTTCATGCAGCAACCCTCTCCTCTTACCTCCCAACACTCAGACTTCAGAGAGATGCATTTTTATATATCCAAATTGAATAGCTGGTCAAGAGGAGAAGGTCAAAACTTGCACCACACCACATGGAACACATTGCACTCCAGAACACATACCAGCACTGCCTTCACATAAAAACACAAACCACACACCCACCTTCATGGAGGATCTCAATAAAAATCTACCCAAACAGCAGAGACCTCCAAGGCAGAAACACGCTCGACCACGACAACACAACAATAATCACAAGGCACATAACCCTCCTAAACAGTGCGCCACTCAACCAAAGCCCCTAAGGCAAAACAGCATGCCTAGCACACTAGTCATAGGTGACTAGATAGTGAGGCACACTGATGTCCCACTCACTATGTTGAATAAGGAGAAAGTAACAGTCAGCTGCCTGTCAGGTGCCAAGATCCCCCACATAATGCACACATTCAGGTCCCTCAACAACAGGTACAAATATGACTCTGTCATTGTACATGTGGGTGTGAATGACCTGAGACGTACCTCCCTGGACTACATGAAAAGAGAGATGAAGGAGCTCTGGGATTATGTAACCCAGGCAGGTATGACCCTAGCCCTTAACAACATCCTACCATCACCCAGAATTATACCACAGTACAAGCAGAAAATGCTTGATTTCAACAACTGGCTAAGTTTCTAGTGTCATTCTAAGGGGATCCAGTATCTGTCTACTGGGATGACATGATTGACAGACCTCGGTGCTTTGCCAGAGATGGCCTGCATCTGTCACCCCTGGGCTTCTGGATAGTGGCCAACGCTCTTGCCTTTTTTAGGCGGTGTTCCAAAGACCAAATTTTCACTGTAACAGCTACAAACAAATGCAATCTGAGGGTCACGCTGCTCAATGCTAGAAGTAAATGCACTTGCTCAAAGCACTCCTTAAAATGGAGAACATCGACATTTGTGCTGTAACAGAGACCTGGTTCAAAGCAGCAGAAAGCACCCCTGCACTACCAGCCTATAACTCATTCCACACCTTTCGGCCCCAGAACTTGGACCGAACCTCCAAAGGCAGTGGTGTTTCCATATTCATAAAGGATGCGCACATCTCCAGACTGGTAGCCCAACAGATCGCATCAGAGATACTTCAGGTGCAGCTAACATTGTGTAAGACAGTGATTCAGGTCATAGCCTGTTATAGGTCCCCAACCATGTCCCAAGACTCACACTCCATGTTCCTAAGCACCCTGGAGAATACTAGGGTCCAACCTAACACTCTCATACTGGGCGATTTCAACTACCCCTCCATTAACTGGGAAAACTACACATGTACCAATACACTTGCCAAGCGTTTCCTGGAATTCATTAATTCCAATGCTTTGGACCAGCTCGTTCTTACCTCCACCAGAGGTAGCAACATCCTTGATCTGGTCATTACTAACATGGGCGACCGTTGCTCTACACCAATAGTCAGCTCTTCCCTGGTTAGATCCAATTACAAAGTAATCACCTTGGAAATCCACATCCCTCCCACCCATCCCCGCAAAGGTAACCTTCATGAAAAACTTCTCCAAAGCTAACTTTGGGCTCCTAAAAACAGAGGTGGCTAACTTCACAGCACCCATGCAAATGAAGAATAATTGCATGACCGCCGAATCATACACCAATGCACTGTACGAACACATACACAAATGCACGGATCTCACCATACCCAATAGAACCAAGACGCTCTCCTCCAAAGAAAGAAAGCCAATCTAGTGGTCCCCTGCCATAAACAAACTCTACAACAGAAGGAGGAAACTGATGCAGAATAAGCTGAAATCCCAGAACTGGAAAAACTCCCTTATCAGCCTCAACAAAAAGTTGAGATCCCTCATCAAATCCTCTAAAGCTAGCTATGAAAACAGAATTGCAGCAGATAGTAAAGACAACTACAAGGCCTTCTACAGTTATGAAAATAATTTCCATGGCTATACCCAGATTTCCTCTGAGCTACTGCACAATGGTGCCTCCTATACCGTGTCAACATATTGCCAATATACTGGCTGACAGATTCAGTGCCAACTATACCCCTCCCCCCAGAGGACCAATCACAATACCAATAAATTGCCAGGCACCCAGTATTACTGCTTCACAGGTTAAAACAACACTGTCCAAGGCCAGGAATACAGCTTCTATGGGACCTGACAATATCCCTGGCTGTTTTCTTCATGAACTACATAGTGAACTGTCACCTCACCTGTGTGCCCTGTTCAGTCACAGCCTCACCTCAGGCTTTGTCCCTACCAAATGGCATACTGCTATAGTCATCCCTCTCCACAAAGGAGGAATGACTACATACCCTAGGAACTATTGCCCCATTAGCCTGACAAGTCTGATATGCAAAGCTATGGAACATATCATCATG